>NC_134266.1:55309446-55497498 GCF_031893055.1 Leptodactylus fuscus
TAAAATCCAGTTGTCTTGAAAGTTGGCATGTTCAGTTGGATTCTTTGCTTAGAGTTTTTTATTGCTCTGTCTGAACACTGTCCTATTCCCTCACCTTGGTAATTGATTTTCCAACACACCCATCTCCTTCACTTTGGTTTTCCTCTGCTCCTCTAATAGTTATTATATAAAAGTTAGCCCTGCCTGTGTGATTGACAGCCTATCTTCCTATCAGGTCTTGGGCGGGTTCTTCCTCCCTATTTATTCTTGGCTCACATTCACATTGGTGCTTGCTATTGTGATATGCGTGCTGGCTGTTACTCTTGGTGATTTGATACCTGTACTCATATTTTTGAGCTCTGGCTTTACCTTTGACCATTCTCTTGGATCTCACTTCTGCACTGCATTGCTCGACTGTTACCAAACCCTTGGCTAGCTGACCTCCCTTTGTTTGTCTTGCCTGCGTTCTGTGTCATCACATATACCTAGGTAGGGTTTTGCTACCCAGTTGCCACCTGTTTCTTAGTACAGGATAGGCATCAGGAAGGGATGGGGGGGAGGGGCAGGGGTTAGGGTTTAACCACATGAGGACCGCCGTACGTAAATTTACGGCCTCATGTGCTGGTACCTAAAGACCGGACTATTGCCGAAATACGTCCGGCCTTTAGGTACCTTTCTGGCGGGGGGAGGGGTGCGGGGGGGACAGGGGTTAGGTGTTACTAACACCTAACCCCTTCCTCCATAACGTCCAGTCGGAACTGAGTCCGACTGGACGTGTTAACCCTTTCGATCGCGCCGTCAAACATCACGGCGCGATCGAAAGGGATCCGCCGACAATTGAAAGTGATCGGCACCCCCCGCGGCGAGATCGAGGGGTGCCGATGTCAGTAACAGGTAGTCTGGGGTCTGGCCAGTGACCCCAGACTACCGGAGCCCCCACATACCTGGTGATCCTGCCAGGCGGTGGAGGAAGTGAGCGATGTGTCTCACTTCCTCTGCAGCTTACAGGACACGAGCAGGCTCATGTCCTGCTCGTGTCCTGTCTGCTACTGTGCTGAATCAGCTGATGCTTTCATCAAAGCATCAACTGATTCAAGTGTCCTAAAGGGACACATGAAAAAGTAAAAAAAAGTTAAAAAAAAAAAAAATAAAGTGTATGAAAAAAGTAATAAAGTTCTAAAGTCCAAAAATCCCTTTTTTCTATACAAAATGAATTATGTAAAAAAAAGCACTAAAAATTAAAAAAAGCAATACATATTTGGTATCGCCGCGTCCGTAACAACCTGTACAATAAAACTGAAATAATATTTAATGTACACGGTGAACGTCGGGGAAAAAAAACGGAAAAAACTCGCCGGAAGTAATGATTTTTTGCCATCTCATCCTACAAAATATGCTATAAAAAGTGATCAAAAAGTCATATTCACCCCACAACAATGCCAATAAAAAGCGCACATTTTCCCGCAAAAAATAAGCCCTCAACCAACACTGTCAACCGAAAAATAAAAATGTTACGCCTCTCAGAAGATGGCGATGCAAAAAACATTGATTTATGTCCCCATATGTGTTTTTGTTCAGCAGACTTAGTATCGCATAAAAAAATAGCATAAATGAGGTATCGCCGTAACCGTACCGACCCGCAGAATAAAGGACACATGTTACTTATACTGTACGCTGCATGGCGAAAAATTTAAAATGTAAAACTCAATGCAGGATTGATTTTTTTTTTTTTTAATCCAGCAAGAAAGAGTTAATAAAATGTAATCAGTAAGTTGTAGGCACCCAAAGATGGTGCCATTACAAAATGCATCTCATCCCGCAAACAACAAACCCTTATATGGCCATGTCACCAGAAAAATAAAGAAAATATAGCATCTAACAATGTGAAGCCAAAAACCCGCAAAATCGCCAAATTATTAGAACACAACTGGCTGCGGCAGGTAGGGAATATATAAGCTGTGCGAGCGAATATCAGGGGACACCCCAGATTTACAGCTTATGAGCGAAAAAACACCAGAAGTGACCCCCAAAGTGACCCCCAGAGTGACTCCCCCAATCATAGGAGCTCCTGGGACATAGTAGGGAATTTGGTGTCTGCAATGTTCTCCGCACTGCTTATATGTTCCCTCTTCGCCATCCGCTGTGCAGTCACGTCCAGGATACTAATACTCACTACACCCCCTGATAAATTCTTTGAGGGGTGCAGTTTTCAAAATGGGGTCACTCCTTTGGGGAATCCGCTTTTCTGGTACCTTACAAGCTCTACAAACATGACATGGCGTTCAAATACCAAACATCCAAATCTGTGCTCCAAAAGCCGCATAGCGCTCCTTCGCTTCTGCGCCCTGCTGTGCGCCCAAACTGCAGTTTATGCCACATGTATGACACATGTATGACACTGGTGTACCCGTTATATCGGACGTAATGTCATATGTGGTATAAACTGATATTAGGGCACAGCCAGACACAGAAGGGAAGAAGGGTTATTGGGTTTTTGGAGCACAGACGGTTTGGTTTTTGGATGCCATGACGCTTTTGCAGAGCTGAAACGCCAGTAATGTCCCTGATATGAGACGTTATTTTGGAAACTACACCCCTGAAGGATTTATCCAGGGGTACAGAGAGCATTTTTAACCCCCAAGTGTTGCTATAACTTATTATCCATAAATAAATACGAAGCTGATTGTGAAAGGTGAAAATGACAATTTTTCCAGGAATCCGTCATTTCAGTGCGTAATATATTGTGCCCGACTTGTATCAGAGATGAACGCTCTAAAAGCTGTTGTGCCCGGGATACCCGCTTACCAGTTTTTGGAGTGTCTCTGCTGACATAAGTTGGGCACAACATATCAGATACTGAAATGGCGAATCTCTGGAAAATTTTCATTTTTAACTTCTCATTATCAGCTGTGATTTCATTTCTGGAAACTAAATAAATGCAACACTCAGGGGTTAAAAATGCTCGCTACACCACTTGATAAATCCCATGAGTGGGGTAGTGTCCAAAATGGGGTGACATGTCTGCGGATTCCACTTTATTGGCAATTCAGGGGCTTTGCAAAAGTGGCATGACTTCCAAAAACCAAACTGTGCTCCAAAAACCAAAATAGTGCTCCTTCCCTTCTGTGCCCGGCTGTGCCCAAACAGCCATTTATACCCACATATGGCATTAAGTACGTTATCCGGGGTACACCAGTGTCATACATGTGGGCATACACTGCTATTTGGGTACCCAGCAGGACGCAGATGTGAAGGAGCGATATGTGCTTTTGGAGTGCAGATTTAGATTCTTTGTTTTTGGACACCACGTCACATTTGCAGAGGCCCTAAAATTGTCCCTACAAAATGGGGTCACTTCTTGGTGAATTCCAGTTTACGGTCACCTGTGTAGTTTCTAAAATGGGGTCACAATGGGGGGTTTCCATTGTATTGATACTTTAGGGGCTCAGCTAATGCGACATGGCACCTGAGAACTATTCCAGCCACATCTGCTTTCTAAAAGCCAAATAGCGCTCTTTCCATTCTGAGCCCCACTATGTACCCATACAGCAGATTATGGCCACATATTGGGTATTTCCGTGTTAAGAAGAAATTGTGTAACAAACTCTGGGGGGCTTTTAATTCTTCAGCTACTTGCAAAATTAAAAATATGGCGCTAAATGGATAATTAATTGGAAAAAAAAGTAATTTTTCATTTTTACGTCCCATTGTTAATAAAATCTGTGAATCAGCTGTGAGGCCAAAATGCTCACCAAACCCCTAGATAAATTCTATGAGGGGTGTAGTTTCCAAAATGGGGTCACTTTTAGGGGGTTTCCACTGTATTGGTACTTTAGGGGCTCTGCAAATGCGACATGGCACCTGAAAAATATTCCAGCAAAATCTGCCCTTCAAAAGCCGAACAGCGCTCTTTCCATTCTGAGCCCCGCCATGTTCCCATACAGTAGATTATGGCCACATATGGGGCATTTCTGTGTTCAGGAGAAATTGTATAACGAACTTTAGGGAGCTTTTTCTCCTTTATCCTCTTGTGAAAATGAAAAATTTGGGGCTAAATTGACAGTTTGTTGGAAAAAAAGTAAATTTTCATTTCCATGTCCCAATGTTAATAAAATCTGTGAAACAGCTGTAGGGTCAAAATGCTCACTCTACCCTTTGATATGTTCTGTGGGGGGTGTAGTTTCCAAAATGGGGTCACTTTTAGGGGGTTTCCACTGTATTGGTTCTCTAGGGGCTCTGCTAATGCAACATGGCACCTAAAATTATTCCAGCAAAATCTGCCATCCAAAAGCAAAATAGCGCTCCTTCCATTCCAAGCCCCTCCATGTTCCCATACAGCAGAATATGGCCACATATGGGGTATTGCCGTGTTCAGGATAAATTGTTTAACAAACTTTGGGGGGCTTTTACTCCTTTAACCCCTTGTGAAAATGAAAACTTTGGGGATAAAGTGACATTTTAGTAATTTTTCTTGTACACATTCCAATGTTAGTAAAATCTGTGAAACAACTGTAGGGTCTAAATACTCACTATACCCCTTGATGAATTCTGTGAGGGGTGTAGATTCTAAAATGGGGTCACTTTTGGGGGGTTTCCATTGTTTTGGTACGCTAAGGGCTCTGCAAATGCGACATGGTGCCTGAAAATTATTCCAGCAAAATATGCTGTTCAAACACCCAGTGTCGCTCCTTCCCTTTCGTGCACTGCCGTGTGCCCAAAAATCAGTTTACACCCACATGTGGGGTATTTCTGTGCACGGGAGAAATTGCATAACAAAATGTGAGATGCATTTTCTCCTTTAACCCTTTGTGAATGTGTTAATTTTAGGTCTAAATGAATGTATTAGTGAAAAAAAATGAAATGTCTAAATTTGACCTCCATATTATTTTTATTCTTATGAAATGCTTAAAGGGTTAACAAACATCCCAAATGCTGTTTTGAATAATTTGAGGGGTGTAGTTTTGAAAATGGGGTGATTTATGAGGGTTTCTATTATATAGGCCTTTATAATTCCTTTCAGAACTGAAGTGTTCCCTAAAAAATTAGTTTGAGGAATTTTCTTGTAAATCTGGAAAATCGCTGTTACACTTGTAAGCCTTGTAACGTCCAAAATAAATTAAAAGACAATCAAAAGATGATGCAGATATAAAGCAGAGATATGGTAGATAATATTTATTCATGTATTTGGATGGTATGACTATCTGCCTGAAAAGCAGAGAATTTCACATTTTGAAAATTGCAATTTTTACCAAATTATCATCAAATTTGCTAGTTTTTTTATAAATAAATACAAAAATATTGATTAGTGTTTACCACTAACATGAAGTATAATGTGTTACGAAAAAACAATCTCAAAATCACTTGTGTAAGTTAAAGCGTCTCAAAGTTATTGCCATTTAAAGTGACACATGTCAGTTTTGAAAAAAGAGGCCCGGTCCTTAATGTACTTCTGGGCCTGGTCCTTAACCGGTTAAACTGCAGCATAGTTGGAATTTTTTTCAATATCCTCCATGTTTCCCTAAGATGGGGACATGGTGGGCAGTTAATTTTGATGTCTCATAGACTATTTAGGCTCTCTACCATCAGGTGAGGGGTGTCAGCCAGAAGCAGACAAGGGGGTGGGAATTTAAGCTCTGATACTGTCCACTTCTGATTGGCTATTATCTCGGTAATAGAGACACTGATTCACAAAGGAAAAGCAATGTTTGATTCAGGAGACCCTAACCTGTCTGTATGTGGGGGCTGCTGTGTTGATATTCTGGGTTCTGACTCCCTGTAAAAGCTGTAATTTGATTGGTTGCTTTAGTAAAGAGACTATTTTTATGTGTTAGACAGTTTTGATAACTGAGGTTGAATGTTCCCTGTTTACATTTATTTTAAGTTTCGCTACCAAAACCTATTTCAATATTTTCCTGCCATTAAAATATGCTCCATCACCGAAGTCATATAACCAAGCATCCCAATTCGAACAATGCTGTAATACAATTTCATTTTCCTCTAGTCTGCCCCTATTTTGTATAAATTGTCTTGTACGGCTCACTGTGATTGATTTTTTTCAATTGCTTTTGTTGTTTCCCTAAAATGACTGTCAAAAGGGAAGTGTAAGGATTTTGATGGAACAGAAAATATATGGATATTGTGAGGTTTTTAATCTACTCATGAACCAGGACATTGTAAGTGCAAGATCTACGTGATCTGTATTAATGAGAATAGGATTCGCTGTGTCAGCAATGTATATCCAACCAGTAACTCATTATTGGTACCTATTAATATACATTGTATAACTAATGTCCATACGGCATATGAAGATTACAGCCATGACTAGTCATAAGACCAGACACCAGGCCACAACCAATCTTATAGCTTCACTTTCTCCCAGCTAATAACACGGACACTTTCTATAGGGTCATGTCTTAAAGGTAATTACAATCCTTGCAATATCATGACAATTAATGACAAAATCTCTGCTGACAGGTGACCTCTAACTCCTTAATGCAAAATGATGTGCATGGATGTCATTGGTGGAATAAAAACGGGAAAACATTTTTAAAAAATGAAGTACTAGAATTTTTATGGAACAGGAGCAATGTGGTGGCTCAGTAGTTAGCACTGTAGCCTTGCAGCACTGGATCCTGGGTTTTAATCCCACCAGGAACAACATCTTCAAGGAGTTTGTATGTTCTCCCCGTATTATACAAAGACATACTGATAGGAAAAAAAAATGTGGGCCTATATGGGGCTCACAACCTACATGAAAAAAAAAAAAAAGAATTATAAGCATATTATGAATACTATAAGTTTTTTTTTGTTTTGTTTTTTTTAACTATGCATGTACCAGTACAAACCGGGAGCACTATGTGATGTGGTCAAGTCATGCTCTATGTTAATTATAATATATACTTAATAATATACATATAAATCAAATATCTAATCAAAATAATTCATTATTAATATAGATGGAGCCAAATTTAATAGGTTTTTTAACACTTGAATTAAGGGGGCGTTCACACTTTCGCCCGTGTCCACCCCTCCGGGACTCTGTCTTATTACTCAGAGAAACGGAAGAGGGGACGGTTTCCTGGCGGTTAGTTCTAAAACCCATTCATTTGACAAACACGTTTTTTTAGGCTGGATACAAAGTCCTGCATGTCCGACTTTGTTTCCGGCCAAAAAACCTATTTCCCCACGGTGAGGTTGCATCCATTAAAAGTCTATGGAGATGTCTGAGAACAGCAGGGCAACAAGGATTGTTAGGGCACATGCTTTATATTCATTTCATTGCTTCACATTTTTCCTTTGATCATGCAATGAGGGGACTCAGAGACTCAGGACCCCTACCAGAAGTGATTGTTGAGGGTCCCATAAAAGGGCCCTTTGGAGAGGTGATGATAGGTGAAACATGTCTAACCCCTTTAACTCAAAACTTTTTTTTATGAAACAATCTACATTAACCCTACAGTAATGTGCAGATCTTTTGGATTGTCTACAGATAGCTGGCAGTAGGGAAAATGTCCATGGCGGAGTCTTTCCAGTGTAGAATGAATAGCTATACTATTGGATCCAAGCATTTGTGATATTATGCTAATTTATTGTGCTCTATTTGTACAGTTAAATTTAAATCTTGCTCTGAGACCTGAATGCTGAATCATTATATTCAGAATTAAAATCATAGAAGCTGAAAGCAAATTTTATCACACAATAAAGTTCATAACTGTTAAGCAACATATTATATTTACTACCTTAGCTGTACAGTAATTCATCAATGTGTGTGTTAAAATACAACATTACAATGCATTATTTGTATATGAATAATATATATATATATATTCTAATGTATACCTATATACTGCATATAATCATTATATATATATATATATATATATATATATATATATATATATATATATATATATATATATATATATATGTGTGGCTGTTTACGTGAAAAGGGCCCAGATCGTCGATACTAATTATAGAGAAAATAGTCCAAAACATATTTGGGTAAAAAAAATCACAATTTTGTTTTATGCAAAAATTTTATTTAAAAATATGTCAATTGTGCTTTCAATAAAAATTTTTTTGCTGTTTCGGACAATGTTACACCATAACCGTTACAATGATACCAAGAACTCCATATCGACAATGTGGGCCCTTTTCACATAAACAGCCACATATATATATCCCTTTAATTCCCTAATACTGTTACTTTGTAGTTCTTAAGTGTCGGACAAAGAATACAGGCATAGATCCTGACGCTGGGTTCACACCTGCGTTCAGGGTCTCCGTACTATGGTTTCCGTCTTCTGCATGGCAGAAGACGGAAACCATAGACCGGGTCCGGCCGTGCGTGGCGGTGAGCGTTTTAGGCTCTCCGCCGCGAAACCGGATTTTTTTATCCGGACACAGAGTAGTGCATGTCCGACTCTGTGTCCGGATTATAAAACCCGGTTTCGCGGCGGAGAGCGCAAAATGCTCACTGCCGCGCACGGCCGGACAGCTTTCTCACCCATTCAAATGAATGGGTGAGAAAGTCTCCTGCAGGTTTCCGTATCCTGCATCTGTTTTATGCAGGAAACGGAAACCTGCAATAAGGACCGACGACGCAGATGTGAACGAGCCCTATTTCTTTCCAACTCTCTCACAAGCAGCACCAACTGTAATTTTACAGTAAATTAGGAAAATTACATTATTTCTTAATTGAACTTTATGGTACTGCATAGTATATACTCTCACACATACAATAGAAACACTTATATGCCTAAATGACGGACTCCTACAGTAATCCGTTCTTGTTTCCCCTTCCTGGAACAGATTTACACATTCATATTTGTGTCCATTAATTTAAAAAAAAGTTTATCTTATTCATATTAATACAATTTCCAGACTTCTCTGATTAGAATTGCTAATATGTTATATAATAAATGTATTTATATTTCCACAATGGAACGTTAATGGTTATTTATATAAACATTCCGGAATTTCCCTTATATTTTAGCTCCGATTGATTTTTGCTAATCATAAAACACTCGTTGATCATTATGGGTGGCAAAAGGTATTATTTTTCTGGTTATTATTTTATTAGAATAAATGTGGAACATATGATTTTTTTTTTTTTTTTTAATAGAAAAGCAGTAGACTGGAAGCTGTATAATTATGCTTCATTAGATATTCATGCTCACAGCCCAGGGAGAAACTGGATTTTATGAGGTTTCAACAAGCAATATATCTGCATGATGGGCTATTGCGAGAATCCATGCAAATGAAAATGTCAGTTTTCAGAAACTGTCATAGTCTGTATCACCTCATTTGGAATTTTTGCTTATTTAATAAACCGCCAGTAACCTTGCCAGGTAAAATCAAGTCATTCTGGAAGAGGGAAGCTTGTTTAATATGCATTTAAGATAATATAAGCAGATAATACCTAAGGCCGTGTTAATGGCAAGATGGCATAGATTACATGGTGCTTACATAAATGTTATTGCGATGGCGATTATCAATGACTATTTATCACAATCACTCTGCTTAAAATAGCTAGAAACTCACATAGCAGCAAAGGATCTGAGGGAACGCATCTTTGCAAACGTGAAATTATGGCTAACAAGAGAGTATTGAATTTTGTGGTTTTAGATACTGTAGAACAAAATTGCTATACTGATTTTCCCTGATTTAGCCCTTTCAAAATATAGCGTATAAGTAATTTTTATAAGGACGTCAGCGCTTGGCACAATTACAGTCTATTTCGGTGACGCAGCTACGTTATATTTAACCTCAGTGTCAGGGTTCATGCACGTGGACTTATAGGGATTAGAGATGAGCGAACAGTAAAATGTTCGAAGTTCGATATTCGTTTCGAGTAGCCCCTCAATATTCGACTACTTGAATCGAAAATTGAATCCTATTATAGTCTATGGGGGGAAAATTCTCGTTTTAGGGGTAGGCAACGTTCGATCAAATTATACTCGCCAAGTCCACGAGTGAGGGTCGGGCTGCACTACAAGCGGACATGCGCAGTCGGCTCTTCCCAGGCCCGATGCCTGGCATAGTGAATGAAGAGCCGGAAGACGCCGTGGGGAAGCTGCACGGAGAAGACTTCTAAAGGTAGGAGAAGAACCAGCGTTGATTGGCCGACTGTATAGCATTTGGCCAATCAATGCTGGTTCTGCAACTTTTACATTTGAACAGCGAGTGGTACTCGATCGAGTACAAGTATTTCGAATACCGTAGTATTCGATTGAATACTTACTCGATCGAGTACTACTCGCTCATCTCTAATAGGGATCTCATAGAGGTGCAAAACCCCATTACTGATCCTTTTCTATGCCTCTGATTTCTAATGGAGACATATAAGGCGGCATTCACACGAATTAACGTGGCGCTGATTCTGGCACGGAATCAGCGCTGCAAAACAGAATCCCATTGACTTCAATGTGTTACGCGCATTAAATGGAACCCATTAAAGTCAATGGGATTCTGTTTTACAGAGCTGATTCTTATGCGAGTTATCGTGCCAGAATCAGCGCCGCGTTACTCCATGTGAATGCCCCCTAAGTGTTTTTTTTTTCTGTTGTATAATTTACATCATGCATCTTAAAAACTATGATCTTTTCTAACTCATGTACAGAGGTTCTGTCTCCTCGAAGCATTGAGTCATACAGCCAATTGATATACCAAATGTCAAGAAGGACTCCAATTTTTCTCAATGCAAATTTAATATATTGTCCATCATACTCAGGTCACATAAACATCTTCAGACATTTGTTTTTAGAGATGATCATGCTATGCTACTTATATGACAATCTTGTGGCAACAGAAAAGTTAAGAAGAACCTGTTACCAAGCAGAAAATCATCATTTGATTCTTGCTGTAGCCCTGAAAAATAGGAGCACAGCACCGATCCCATGATGTATGGCCTTTCTTGGTCCTCTGTAAGGAGGGACATGTCTTTGAATTAAAATTGTGCAATGTTTTATGTTCCCAGTAGTGGAGTTTTACACAATTGCTGTGATGTCTAGCCACGTTTTACAGCTGTTCTTTATGGTCCACTAGCAGCGCCACACCTCCCATGAGGTGGCCTGAAGCGACCGCTTCAGGTGGCGCTATGCCAGGGCCTCAGGGAGGGTGGCATTTTTGTTTACCTAAGCCAGTCCAGGACAAACTGTCCTGGACTGGCTTAGCACTGAGCGGTGGTTTGGGGAGGCCACTGGGAGGCCACTCCAGCAGCCTCCTCTCACACTCAGGCAGAAAGCAGGTCGTCTCCGTGCCTGCTCTCTGCCGGTGAACGGTGCTAAGCCCCGCCCCCTGCACTTCACCACGCCCGCTCCGCCACGCCACGCCCCTCCACTCCGCCGCCGCCTCCTCCTCCCGGCGGGGGGGGGGGGTGGCTTTCTGTAGTTCGCCTCGGGCAGCGAAAGGGGCAGGTTCGCCCCTGTCCACTAGGATTATCTTATTACCACCGTACCTACTCACACAAATGAATTGTACTATATGGACAATCTCTGTAAAGATTGCAAACTGTAATTGTCATATATCTGGTTAGCTTACATGACATATATCTGGTTCGGTACATGACAGTGATCCAATAGGTTCGGTATAACATAAGCAGATGTGACAAAAGTTGACCAGGCTCACAATGAAGGTGACAATACCTGACAATACGTATCTCCCTTGGTCACATACATAGATGTAACATAAAATCTTTTTACATTTTGTATTTTTATACTTTCTAGAAAGTTTTAAATGCAATAATAACAATAATGATAGCAGTAAATTGAGATTACAGTTTTACATCTAAATACGTTAGACACCTAACATTTTCCATACACACATTGCAGTTATTTTCTTCCATTATAAATGTTTACAGCACTCAACTTATAATTTGACACAGCAATATGAGGTAAGTAGATTATGCTAAACTCGCTCATATTTAATTAAGTCATCTGAGCATCTTAGCATAATCATGTAAGTCGCTAAGAGGTATATCAAGTGTGTGAAGATGTATATACCCAGCAACATGATGCAGGAGGAAGGCAGACAACAAAGAAAATCAAAAACTAGAGTAGATAACAAAGGGGTTAAATGGGTTGTCTGGGCACATGACCCTAAATAATTAATTGGCGCATCATATGCTTTATTAGAGTCCCAACTGGGAATGAGAGGTTTATGAAGAGGCTGTCACCTCTTTATAAAGCAGGTGTACGTTCCAGATAAGAATGGAAATCTATAGCATGCTGGGCAGTAAAGAACGCCCCCTCTGATGTTACAAGGTAAAATACAGTCAAGTGTGGGGTGTTCCTTACAGCCTAGAGATAATGCTGGGCTATAAGGCTCACCCCTTCTGATGATGGGGAACTATCGGTGCTGAAATTATTGGCCTCAATTTCTCCAACATCAGGGAACATACTTGGAAAGCCGTATAGTGGTATATAATACCTGCTCTTTGATGAGGACATGAAACGTCCTTTTTAAGTCTAGTGGCGGTTGTCACACCCTGAACTCAGTATATATTGTATGTGTGGTGAATACCAGATATAATAATAAGCAATGTTACATGATCAATGCACTGAATGTTGTAAAAGGTACAATAATAATAGGTTAAGATGTAGGTCATCGTCTGCCATAAATCTCTAACTTGACGGGTCTGCATATATCCTTATTCAACTTTTGAGGACCTATAGGATTGTTTATTTTATAGCAAAGGTTAACATGACACTGTGACTAAGAGTTAACTCAACACTTTCTATAGGTTTTCAATGACTTCGGTTGCCTTTTGAGATAGGAAATTACTCAGTAGAAAGTCAAGTTAAAGGGGTTGTCCCATATCAAGAATCCTATCTATACGTGTAGCTTATGTAAATTGAAGCCTTTTTTTCTAAATATATTGCTTTATAAATTCTGCTTTGTTTGCCTGCTATGTGACCATATTTCTCCCATTGTTTACACAGCGTTGCTATAACCACGGACCTGGGAGATAGGACAAGTGTTGTCACTTACTCAGTGCCAGCAGGGCAATTCGTTCAGCTAATTGAACTTTGCTGATAAAACCTAGTCTGTTATCTCACTATGTAAACACACAGATAACAGAGTCTGTTCTTTACAAGAATCTGCAGATTATCTTACCTGCAGAAGTGTTGTGTGTCCTGTTCATCGAGAGGGTGGGGGAGGGAGAGAAATACAGACACTGCAGACAGCCTGGCTGAAAGGCTGAGATGGGAGAACCCCTTTAAACAGTGCTACAAGTGTATACTGTGTTTAGGCATGACCTCCTTATGGCTACATATGTATAATCAATAAAGTATATCTGTGACATCCAAATACATATCATGTATGTAGCTGTGCCTTGTTTAACAATGACGAAGAAGCTGTCCTAATACAAGGCACAATGGTAGGAGGCCCAGGTACTAACACAATAATGATCCAACAGAAGACATCCAAATGTGTGAGGTATTATGGTCTATTTTTTAGGGGATGTTGAAGGAGTAGACCCCCAGAGCCATTTTATCTGGTTAGCACTGGGGACCTTAGTCTGTCACTGAATTGACCATCGATATAACAGTCATAGTAAACTCCTTGTAATACTTGGTAAAATGAAGAAAAAGACAAAAAAAACCTTCATCCTCTACCAGATGTCCTGTTGTCTTTGAGGAATTATCTATAGATCTTTTTAATACCTTGTGCATATTTTTGGCAAAAAAACCTTGTCTGTAGAAATTTTGGGGTAAAAGCAGCTCAGGACTAAAACAAGAGTACATTGTGATGTCAACTTAAGGATCATTGTTGAAGACAATCAATTGTATAAAATATATTGCGGAGAGCCCATATTACCTAATCAATAATATGATAGATCATGATGGCAGCTATCAAAAAGCTCCATAGGTTTTACAAGCGTTGTTACTGGAGTCTTTCGGGATAGTGATGTGTAAAAGAGCAAGGCAACTATTAAGATCTGCGGACGCTTTTACGTCTCTTAATTATATAAATAGCCATTAGGAAGGCTGAAAATTCATGGCAGGAAATACATGTTCAATATGAAGTCATGTAAAATACACAGCAAGTCTTGGAGGAAATAATTAATAATACATTAATCATTTCTACTGTGCTGGATATTTTGACTATCATATAAACCCATTAACACATATACCCCCCGCTGCTCTTAGCATATGTCTTACTGCTGGAGTCTGATTAAGATGAGAGCCTAAAACATATAAATACATTTCAACTGAATATATATATTTTCCTTAACTTTTGAATACAATAAAAAAAAGTGTTGAAAAAAATCCATTAATTCATATAATTGTTTCCTTGCATCTAATTACAAAGTGATGATGACAATGAGAAAATAATAATGAACCGGATGTTTTCACTTTATTAACACACTGCAAAATATTGCTAAGTGTGCAAACAGAAATGCAGAAACATAAAAAATGTATTGGTATCAGCAGGTGTTGTCTATATGAAATTATATGGTATGTGATAGTATTTATTGCCCCCCTTTGTAACGATTCATTTTGCTTTGGTAATCAGATTTTTACAATGTATTCTGAAAAAGTATGATAGATCAAAATTGACAAAATAATTTCTACATGCCTTGATAAAGGCATGGAGGTCCCATGGAGTAGACAACTACAGATTTCACATCATAGTACATTGGTGATCCCAGGGTTCCAGCTGGAGGCCGAAACAGGGACTGCCAGATATGTCCAGGAGAGGTGAGACAAAGTTGAGTATAAGTGTTTGTCAATTCTTCCTCACCTCTCCTACTATACTTTTGGGTGGAAGAAAATTTAAGAGTATAATTGGAGATGAGTAATTTTTTCAAAAATTGGATTTGGCAGCTTCACCAAGTTTTCTGACATGATTCAATCTGATCTGAATTAATTTGCGGTGAATGTCATTAACAAAACAGCTATTTCCTGGCTGCAGAGAGCCTGTATAGTGGTGTAGAACACTGTGTCTTGCAGTGGTTTTTAGTGATGTCCCATTAGGGGACCTGAACAAGTGATGCGCTGATCTTTGGTTCAGCACTGTAGACTGCAATACACATTTATTGCAGTCTATAGAGGAAGTCAGCCTATGAAGATACATAGGCTGACTTCTTCACTTCTGGGCAGGATCAACCAAGTACTGGGGGCTACTAGCAGCCTGGGGTCACTGGATAGACCCTGAATTGCAGAAGGTGCATATCGGCAACTCTCGAGCTCACCGCGGGGGGGGGGGGGGGTGCCGAGGAGGACATGTAGAATGGTGCAACCTTTTGTATGCCACAGTCATGTTTACAAAGCACCCTGCATCCACGGCATCCAAGAGGTTAAAACCTGCAATTAGAGCTGTACTCCAACTGGGAGTTATGGAGCAGGGTGTGAGTTGTCAGTTTCAGCTAACACCCGCTCCTGATGCCGTGGGTGGTTGTAAATGGGTGTCTTGACTTCCCAGGACTGGCTGCTGTTTGGCTGCATGTATGGTATTATGGTTGATCATGCGTTCCTAAAGTTCCTTTCTCCATATTCTAGCATGTGTAGCAGCCTTTTTAGAAAACATGTGAGTCATTACCACAAAGCATTTGGAAATTCAGATTCAATCAAAATATTTCCTGAAATTTGGATTGAATTCCACTGTCAACCTCGATTCGCTCATCTCTAACTATAATTATAGCATTACTGCTTCTATCCAAATGATTTTGACCCATATCAAACCACAGGGCCAAACCTCACGAATATATAACGAGGAATATATCTTGCGGGGTTAGCCCATATTTTATTGATAGTCCTTTCTAGTCTAAGCTCTGATTACTAAGGTACTTAGACTGCTAAAATAATACTAGAATTAATCCAGATTTAGACATATCTAGGATATAAACAGAAATGTTTGATTTAGACCAATTGTAATTAGTAACAATTGACATTATTATTTTATGTTTTTGTGTTACCATAAAATGACCTACTTTTAAAATAAATGTAATTTAAATATTGACGACTTTAAAAAAGTCCATGTTATCTATATTTAAGTACTAAGTATTGCAATTTGGCCACTAAACCTATAACAGACTGATACTTGTGGAGGGTGTCGTTGTAGCAGTCATTTCATTTAAATCATGGACAGGATTACAATACAAGACAACACCTCTATAGATAACATCTCTGCCCCTTCACCTACACATCTTATCACAGCTTATCTACTTCCCTCCCTGAACAAAGCATGTTAAAAAACTCTCCCATAAACCTCAATGAGTCAGCTCCAATCTATGGTTGCCCATGGCCATAATAGTACTGTAAAGCATATCACTAAATGCTGAGAAGAAAGAAGACGAGAAGCTCAGGCAGGATGGCAACCCCCCATAGTCTTGTACAGAAAATAAAAACATTTTTACATAGAGCTCAATGAGTGTGGCTCCAGTCTATTGCTCCTTATGACTATATTGTAAAGCAGGGGTCCTCAAACTTTTCAAACAGGGGCCAGTTAACTGTCCCTCAAACCACTGGTGGGTCGAAATATAGTTTTAAAAAAAATAATATTATATGCTCCACAGTAGCGCTCTCCACAGTATTATATGCTCCACAGCAGGCCTCACCACAGTATCATATGCTCCACAGTATGCCCCCCCCACCACACACATACAACGGAAAGCAGCAAAATCTCACTAAAGGGGAATCCAGTACAGGATTCCCCGTTAGTTAGCGATCTGGATGACGGCGCGTGGGCTACATGTTGCAGATCGGACAAATGTCCTCGGCGGGACGCATGTGGCCCGTGGGCCGTAGTTTGACAACCCCTGTTGTAAAGCATATTGTTAAATGCTGTTATCAGTGCAGAGGAGAAGCTCAGGCAAGATGACAGCCTCTATGTACAAAAAGTAAAAAGAAAATTATAACGAGAATATAAAATCAGATTAGAAAAAGTGATATATTTTTGGTTTTAATAAATAAGAACTGGTAATACCTTTAATGCACATAAGGTATATATTTATGCATATAAGGCTTTACTCACATTTCATGATGTCATATCCAAAGCACTTAAAAGTAAGTTTTATTGTTCACGGGTAAAATTTTTCCATTAAAACAAGATTCCAACTCAAAGAGCTGTGGTCATGTGGATATCGATGCTGTCCTATATCCCCGGCCTAGCTAATCAATAAATCAATGACTATGTAACCTCATCCTCTTACTTGTACATTTACTCTTGCTCTATAATAGGTGCTGAGGTCTAGTTAACCATTTATATTTCTATGTAATTATGGTGATGGCTGTCACAGAATGTCATAATAAGGACACTGGTGCCATTTAAATTGGACAGGTGGTCTTTCTAATAAGATAATGTGCTGTGGGGTCATCCTATAGATATCTGACTGTGGTTATATTTAATATCTGACTAGTCAACACAACACCATTAGAACTAAATATAACCTTGAAAGTATGCCTTTATAGGTATAATTATATAAATTGTGTTAAATGTATCTTCTAAGG
Organism: Leptodactylus fuscus; assembly: GCF_031893055.1. Lineage (NCBI taxonomy): Eukaryota > Metazoa > Chordata > Amphibia > Anura > Leptodactylidae > Leptodactylus > Leptodactylus fuscus. The sequence continues at coordinate 55,326,882 of NC_134266.1, forward strand.
CCTGTTTCAATTCATGTTTTTGTGTCCATATTATGTCTGCAGATCCCAGAACTGAACTAACCACATCAGAAATCTTAATGTGGTCAATATCTATTTATGGTTTATAATAGTCAAAAAATGTAAAAATTCCTTTTTGGAATGTGGCCTCCGAGTCACATCCCTAAGCAGTGTAGTCTTTTGCTGTAATCTGCATCTTGTTCTATTTTTGTACTGCTGTTTACAAATAAAGATCTGATATAAAAAAAAAAAGAAATCTTAATGTGGATATGCTCTTAAAGGAGAAAATCTACCACCAAACTAATAGACTAAAATGATTTTTATTATTTCCAAAATAGTGGTATGAGAATAGATGAATGAATTGTTCAGTCGTAAATTTACCAAAAAAAAAAAAAAAAAGACTATATTATTTTGTGGAAAATCTGCATATGTAATATTCAACTTGAACAAAATTCAAAGGTAATAGTCTAATACAGGGGTGCCCAATACGTCGATCGCGATCTACCGGTCGATCGCAAAGGGCGTATGGGTCGATCGCGGGATGCAGCCAGGGATTCCCGGTGTCTGCTTGCTCACAGTGCAGGCTGAGAGTCGACTCTCAGCCTGCGCTGTGAACAAGCACTCCGGACACTTGCAGGCCGGGCAGCAGCAGCTCCGGGGGATGACGCGCTCCCCGCTCTTAGGTATGGAGGGAGCTGGGGTGCTGATTGTTCACAGCGCAGGCTGAGAGTCATCTCCGGACACTAGCAGGTGGGGCTGCCGCAGCCCTGACTGCGAACAAGTGCAAGGCCCCAGCCTGCCAGTGTCCAGAGATAACTCTCAGCCTACGCTGTGAACAAGCAGACACCGGGGATCCCTGGGCGGCCACAGATTCCCGCTGTGTCCTGCTCTCATGCTCCACACGACCCCGCCCACATGCCCGGGCCTGCCCACATACACGCCCCACCCCACCCACAGGCCCGCCCCGGGCCCACCCACAAGAAGTGGGTAGTAGATCTTTTGCCTTGGTTAGTTTATAAAGTAGCTCACATGCTAAAAAAGTGTGAGCACCCCTGATACTTCATTGTTTCTGATACAGATCAAATTTTACACTAGATTTTTTTTGGATGGGACGGAGTGCTGTATCCTCTGTTCCAAAAAGATGTAAAGATGTAGCAAACTTTAATTTGACACTGCTAAGGGGGCATTCACACTACCACCGCTGTCCACCCCAGGGTTTCCATTGTAAACCCCAGGGAAACTGGACAGGGGACAGGTTCCAAGCAGTCAGCTTTAAAACCCATTCATTTGAATGGGTTTTTAAAGCTAACCGCCAGTGTCCATATGCAGCCTCTCTGCATGGAAACCATTTTTTTGTTTTTGCATGGACACAAAGTTGTTCATGCAGAACTTTGTGTCTGTGCAAAAAAAAAAAAAAATGGTTTCCAGGCAGAGAGGCTGCATACAGACACCAGCGGTTAGCTTTAAAGCTGACTGCCAGCAAGCCGTCCCCTGTCCAGTTTCCCTGGGGTTTAGGATGGAAACCCCAGTGTGCACACTGGTGGTAGTGTGAATGCCCCCTAACTTTCTATATAAAATAACACAACAATAGTATTAAACAGCAGCTTAAATGTCAAGTTAAAGTTTCTTACAACAGTTTAGTTAACACATTAAGCATCAGGTTACAGTTTGGTACAGTGCAGCAAACCACAGGCAATAACCAAACTCACCCATGAGACTGCACACATCACATCATCACTGTGGTTGTACAATGAATAGGCTTCAGAATGGAGAAGGGGTCAGAAATTTGCTCTCTATTCAGGCCAAGGGGTTGACAGCAACAGCAACAGTACTCATCGGTCCTAGTCAGCACTATGGATATTAAATATTGTAGCAAGGTTCTGGACTTGGAATTAAAACCCCATTCTGTTTTTGGTGGGGGTTGATAGTTTTTGATGTCTTTATCATATCTACGGTAAATCATCCTAATATTGTGATTTATGTATTGTCAGTGGCTTTATTGGGGTTAAATATAAATGTGTACTACACTCCTTATAATCTATATCTAGACTCACTGGACTCAAAATCCTGAAAGACTTTTACGATTCATTCATGTCAGGCAAATCAATAATTTAAAAACCTTTGAAGGATATAATATACACTTATACACGTCATAGGTACAGGCTAGAATTTTCATTCATTTAATTACATTTTTATTGAATATTTTTTTAAAGCTTATATTTGCAATATATGTGTACCATAAAAGAATTGAACCACTTATATCCTAATATATATATATATATATATATATATATATATATATATATATATATATATATAATATATTTAACTAAACCGTCCTGAACACATAGAATCTTCTAAAGCTATATATCGTACCCTAATATATAGAATCTGCTGGTGATTACTAATCCTAAGAAAGTGGGAAACATCAATATGACTACATTATCAGTGTAAACACACCATCTGATCTCCATTATCCGAATCACTTGGGAGCCGCGCTCTCCATGGTGCTGAATACTTTCCAAGTCTATTGGATCTTCAAGTAGCGGATGGAAAGAGGAAATATTTAACTTACTGATTATTCTGCACATCAGACAAACAAAAATACAGCAAAAGCAAACCTTTAGTTTTCACCTGACAAAATATACCAAAATTACATGAATATTAACATTGTTATTAATACAAAGACTAGACAACAGAGCTATCAAAATTTTAAAACATTTAAAGAAAGGGGGAGGTCACAGTATCCACTCAAAAAGTGCAATATAACCTTGGATATTAGCTACGCCATGCAAAAAGATTGGAAATTGAAATGTACACAAAAATTATACAAATATAGCAGTAAGTACAATGTATATAGGTATGTAGGTACAAGGCCAATATAGAAAGAATAGTGAGAGCAAATTGCTCCAGTTGTCTCAAGTTTGAAGGGTGGCTTTTCCTGATGGCATGTTTCAGCTCCTTCCAAAGATGCTCAATAGGATTTAGGTCAGGGCTCATAGAAGGCCACTTCAGAATAGTCCAATGTTTTCCTCTTAGCCATTCTTGGGTGTTTTTAGCTGTGTGTTTTGGGTCATTATCCTGTTGTAAGACCGATGACCTGTGACTGAGACCAAGCTTTCTGACACTGGGCAGCACATTTCTCTAGAATCCCTTGATAGTCTTGAGGTTTCATTGTACCCTGCACAGATTCAAGACACCCTGTGCCAGATGAAGCAAAGCAGCTCCAGAACATAACAGAGTCTCCTCCATGTTTCACAGTAGGGACAGTGTTCTTTTCAAGATATGCTTCATTTTCCCATATGTGTGCCTTGCCAAAAAATTAGATTTTTGTCTCATCTGTCTATAGGACATTCTCCCAGAAGCTTTATGACTTGTCAACATGTTGATTGACAAATTCCATTTTGTCAGATTCAAGTTATTTCTGTGACCATTGTGGGTTTTTCTTTCATTAAATGAGGGGTACCAACAATTTTTATTTATTTTTTTATGTAGATTGTGAGACCCACATAGGGCTCACAATGTACATTTTTCCCTACCAGTATGTCTTTTTTAGAATATGGGATGGAAATCCATGCAAACACGGGGAGAACATACAAACTCCTTGCAGATGGTTTTATGCCCTTGGCGGGATTTGAACACCGGGACTCCAGCACTGCAAGGCTGCAGTGCTAACCACTGAGCCACCGTGTGGCCCCTTAATTTTGTCCACATGTGTATCTATTCTGAGAACTATCTACCATATGTATATACACTTTTGTACCTAGTCCTAATTCTACAAGTTACTAAATTTTTGCTCAAAAGACCAGTTGCGAGCTTGTACCAAATAATTACTATATTAATTTACGTTGCCAGTCACAATTCCACCCTAATAGTGAGTAAACATTTTCTTCTGTCTATGAATGCTTTGAAATTTCTACTCTTGGCTTAAAATGTATACATAAGTCTCCCTACATGAAAAAAAATCAATTTTTTCAAAGCTTTTTTGCTTTGCATCTGTCAGATCTTTCCCAAGCTCACCTCACAATAATTATCCCGACCTGCCGCAAGTGTGTTTAGTGAAAGTGTCTTTTTCTTCTATTGAATCATTGTAATTTTAAAAGTTGTCAGCCCTCGCTACTGGCAAATGTGAATTAGTTTATATAAAAAAAGTTAATTGCATAGCCTATTTTGGTCATTATCTTTTGGCTGGAGATAATTTTCCCTGTTAAATCTAATTGAGAAGGTTGTACATTTTTTTTCTTGTCTTGATATCACTAGCACAGTAATTAGATGAGCATTGCTTTGCATGGATTAAATGTCGAAAATCAAGCTTAAAAATGGTGTAACTGTGTCACGAGGTACTGTCAATTTAATGGTCATGAACACGTATAATAATGTGCTTACCCTGGACTCTAAAAGTAGCCTTTATTTATAATCTTTTCTCTTAATAAGACAACGTAATGAACCATTCTCAATGATTCAATATTTTTTCTCACTTGACTCGTGTTTCAAATGCTCAGAAAAACAGAACTGTTGTATCAAAGTAAAACCTTAATGACTTCTGCAGCAAATGGTAATATAGTTCCATGCCAACCATAAAATGTAATAGAGTTTAGAGGATAATTCCACTTAAAACTAGAAATTTAATTTTGGATGGAAAATCCTTATGCCGGTGGTTTGAATACGAAACTAACTCTTTAAAGATTGCTGAACGCTTTATGGAATAGGTATTATTGAAATTTTGGCAAATTAAAAATAGTATTTTTGTCAATCTGCAGAATATGTGATGTTTGTGTTCTTTGCATACTTTTCTACATTGGGTGGTTGAGTGTTACTCAAGTGCAATGAAGCCGTTCACCTCCCTAGAAGTTTTACTTACGGCACCTAAATTTCATAGTTGGCCAGGGCTAGAGATGGATAAACCTTGTGTGATTCTTTTTGTGTAGATTCACCTGCTATAGACCAAACTTGTTCAGTCCAAATCAGCAAAAACTGTTTTTATTATACTCTGGTGTCTCTTGAGACCCTGACATATAAGAAGCAGGGCCCTAGGGAAGGTGCAGTAAAATAATAAACACTGATACTTACCTTCCATCATCTCTCCTGTGCTCCATTGTGGAACCTTGTGCACGGTTGCTAGAGTCTATGGTCTTCTTCAGGGCCTTTTATTGCCTTTTCAATGTCACTGGCCCTGAGGCACCGTAGCAGCCCAATAATATAGGATATGGATTTAGCAGTACTCCAAAACCGATGATGCCTCTTATGATCCCAGAGTATAATAGTGATTCGTGGTTGACAAACCCCAAAAATCTTGGTTTTGGTTAAATGAACAGGGCTTGCTCTTCATTAGTCAGGGCACCTGAACAGAATCAGCATGATCTACATGACATGCAACATAAAAATAAGGGGTGGGATAAATAGGCTGCAAATTTTGCATTTAGAATTGTAGGTGGAAAATGTGCTGTATATTACAGTACCAGCAAAATGATTGAGATTTCAAGAAATCTCATCCACAAAAAAAGCTGTAAACATTTTCACCATATTACTGTAAAATCACCATTGAAAACCAACTTCAGAAATGTAGTATTTGTGGACAGACTAGTAGTAGCAGTGTTTCCTATGCTGTTAGCCTATATGCCTCATGTCATTATTTAGATATGGTATTGTTATTTACTAGAGATGAGCGAGTAGTACTCGATCGAGTAGGTGTTCGATTAATACTACGGTATTCGAAATACTCGTACTCGATCGAGTACTACTAGCTGTTCGAAGTTAAGATTTGATGCAGAACCAGCGTTGACTGGCAGAATGCTATACATTGCCAATCAATGCTGGTTCTTCTCTTACCTTTAGAAGTCTTCTCCCTGCGCAGCGTCCCGCGTCCTCTTCCAGCTCTGAATTCACTCTGCCAGGCATCGGGCCTGGGCAGAGCCGACTGCGCATGTCCGCTTGTAGTGCGGGCATGTGCAGTCGGCTCTGCTCAGGCCTGATGCCTAGCAGAGTGAATTCAAGGCCGGAAGAGGACGTGGGGACGATGTGCAGGGAGAAGAATCTAGCCCGACCCTCACTCATGGACTTGGTAAGTAGAATTTGATCGAATGTTGCCTACCCGTAAAACGAGCATTTCCCCCCCATAGACTATAATTGGGTTCAAAACCCGTTCGAACAGTCAAACAGTGTGCGGCTGTTCGAATCAGATTTCGAACCCCGAACATTTTAGTGTTCGCTCATCTCTATTATTTACAGTCTATTTCATTGTACCATAGCATTCCAGTCCATTCAACATAGCCTTGTTCTTGGATATCACAGAAGGTCATGTACCATTCACAATAAGTCAGACATCAAAGTGTTGAGTGGTATCCAAAATAAATCAGATAAAACATAACTTTTATTAGCGTTAAGTAAAATAAACTGGACATCCACCATACATCAAGGTAAATTATAGGGACTGACAGTATGATGCAATCACATATACAATGATGGTGTGGCTTCAATGTCATATCTACACCCAGTGGGTATCAACCACTCGGTCATTTTATAAAATGAAATATTCACTGGGCCTTGGGGACCCTATGTGTGATTATCGTTATCTCCTCTTGATCCCACCATCTATTCTGGTTTATCAAAAAATCTCTCATGTATATTTTGTCCTCATTGTGCCTCCTAGTCACAGTATAGTATTGTGTATCCATGACTAGTCTACAACACAAGATGTGGAATAAGATACGCTAGAATTTGTAGGAAGTCTAAGATGATCAAGGTATTTAGCAAGATTGTCTCCCAAACACTCAGTGGTCAAGTATAAACCACCATCAGGGTCCTCCAGGCACAATTCTATCACTGCCCTTTTAAATGACTTCCACCCGATTCTACACTGGCGACATCAAAAGCCAGTAGAGACAACGTCACACAATAGTAACACAAAATGGAGGATCTAGTATACCCAACAAAGGGTGTCCCCTATATCGAAGGCATAAAGGCTAAAGTTATTCTCTACTCCCCCTTCTCAGATAATACAGAAAGGAGGCTAAAAGAGGGGACAGTAACCAATACAGATAGCTAACCTGATACACATACTGTACAGTATCCTGCAATATCATTATAAAATAAGCGAAGTATCATATAAGGAAAGTATTAGCTTTTTAGTGTGCCATGGAACTTAGTAGGATAATTTTACTATTCCCTCTATGGTACTGATATAGATGGGAAAAGTTTAAACGCATTTTTGGCGCACAGCCTTTTTTCGCACCAAAGTCATGCTTTCCTCCTTTTGTGCATTGCTTACCACTTTTTTCTGAAAATGGACAGATACCAAGGTGGGCAAGGGCAGGGGTGCCTTGTCCTGGGAAATGTACTATGACTCACATTAGATACCTGACATGAGATATACTGTATATGTCAGTCAGAAAACAGATTTCCTATATAACTCATGCCAGCATTCTGAGGTGCGTTGTAGTAAATATGCCAGGATAAGGCATCCCTGCCTTGGCATGTCTTGGTATCTGCTAGGGTTGAGGGAGATTGGAGTAAATTTCACAATCGCGATCGGAATTCCGACCCGATCTTTTCCAGTGGGATCGAGATCGGAAGTTATCTCAAGATCGGTTCAACCCTAAAAGTGACTTTTCCCATAGAAAAGCATTGACTAGGGTTGAGGATTGGGATCGGAAAAGATCGGATTCCGATCGGTGATCGAGCAAATTTCACGATCGAGATCGGCTGGAAAATGATCGGAAATTGGATTTTAAAAACGATCTTGAGATCTCAAGATCGGCTCAACCCTAGTATCTGCACATTTTCATAAGATGTCTGGTAATAAAATACTGGTGCATGGAAGTGAGTCTGAATTATTAAGAGGCTAGTCTTAATACATTCTCCAAGGTCCAACACTTAAATGTTTAGGCTTCAATCTGCAAAAACATGATATAGATTTCTAGAGTCCAGGCACCACACAAGAGAAGTGAGGAAAAGCATACAGTATTATTTCTGAGCATATTCCCGCATGGGAATAAACATGTAATGACTGTAATATTATTGTATTTAATTGTTGCATTGTGTCTTCATAAGAGTGTGGTGGCGTAACATTAACAAGATATGACTATGCCGAAATAGGATTTTGTTTTATAGCATTGACCCACCTAGTCAGTAAATTATAACTGCTGTCATTTTCACATCTCTATAAAGATTAATGATGGCTGGGATGGAAACACAAAATACAGCTTGACACGGAGAATACGTAGACCACTGGCTAACTAGATGTCATGGCAGCAGATTTTCTCCTTACGTGAATACCCAATCTGGGTCTGAGCCTCGATTTGTAAATTCTAAATTACATTTCTGTGTTATTAGCACCGGAGTGTGACTTCTTTGACCCTTTTTTGGCAGGAATTCAGAGATCGGAGAGTTCCTTGATAAACTCAGCAACAAACAAGCCATGCCACAGTAAACCTTCATTATTAAATCATTACAGAGCGGCAGGATTAAACCACTTCATTTCACACAAACATACTTTTTTTTTGGCTGGTGGAAAATGAAATATTTAGGAAATCAATGGGTTCTCCTGATTGTTCATATGATACAATGGGTCGTATTTATTAAAATGAATACAATGTTTGGTAGTAGTAGGGGATCTGACAACTTTAATGTATAATTGTAAATTCACAATGGGATATATGACTATAATCCACATAAACTTGTCTATTAAAGTTGTAAAAAGGGATGGTAGGTCAAGTCTTCTATTTCTGTAGTCCCATGCCTTAAGAATAACACTGCACAATTTTTCATAGGAATATTAGATTAATAATAGCCTCGGATATGAAGGCAATTTTTAGTATTGTCACTATATTATTATTTATTAGTCACATTATTATTATTATTATTATTATTATTATTATTATTATTATTTATTAAAAAACTAAGGAATTGCATTGTGTTACACCCAACAACAAGGACTGGTCCATCCCATGGTAAACTATACTAAGATATGAGTCTTCAATAACCACAGTAATCTAAGAAAATAAAGGTTTGGAAATAAAAATCTAATATAAGTGAAAGTCTTTGGATTTTGCAAATTTAAAATAAAGTTACCCCTTTGTCCATATTTTATCTAATATCCATCAAATATAGAGAAAAGGGATAACAAACAGCAGCACCAGGTTCCATAATCCTGGTCTTTCCACATTCTAATACTTTGGAGAGCTAGGTTGGTGCTAACAAGAGCAGTGTGCTATAATCGACTCCACTTAGTGGTATGAGTACATAGAAGAGTCTTATTGCTCTCTTGAGATGCAATCAGTGACATGTATTATGTAGTGAGATTTCTAAGTAATCTGTTTTATTGATACGGTTACATTTGTGGACAATAAATCAACTTTAAATCCTTCTTTCTCGGAAACACTTGCATTTTATTTGGCCCTAAAGAACAACAAGTAGGGATTCTTAACTGTTGGCCTAGGTAATTTGTTTCCCTTTTATACCTAATTGAAAGAGATTTCTGTATATATCTATCTATCTAGAAGAAAGGCAGTCCAGACCGCCAATAACCATATAAAGCATAATAGGAATTATCTTTATTGTAGCAGTAACATCTATCTATCTATCTATCTATCTATCTATCTATCTATCTATCCATCTATCTCCTATCTATCTATCTATCTATCTATCTATCTATCATCTATCCATCCATCCATCCATCCATCCATCCATCCATCCATCCATCCATCTATCTGCCTTTCTATCTGCCTATCTATTTCACAATGAATAAAGTCACTTTATACTTAATATAAGGTTTTGGTGTGAATAAACTTCTATTTTTCTGCATGTTTTTAAGCAAAATAACCTTTCAAATGTGTGCTCGGGAAAGTGGGTTAAATTTCACTTTAAAATAATTCAGACTGTATAAATTGAGATCCCAAGGTGGCAATTATATGAGCAAACACCAAATCATATATATCAAAGGATATTGATTAATTCATAGAAAATAATATGGGAACACAGCACTATTTACAATGGATGATCTCCTCTATTTGCTTTAGGTGTTTTTATACATAATGTCATAATCAAATATCATATGTGAACAAAGACAACTGTAAATTATGCAGGGAATGGATATAATCCATTGACATTATTTTCCATCATAAGGTCATACAGGTAATATTATTTTTTATCCTGGAAAGCAATAATAATAAAGGTTTACCAATGTAAACCATTATTATTATTATTATTATTATTATTATTATTATTATTATTATTATTTATATTATTATATTATTATTTATTTTTTTAAATTTCACTGTATTGAGATTTTTACACTTTTAATTGTACAACCATAGCATGAAATATAGTAATAGAAAAACAAAACAAAACAAAATGGATCAATGTCCAACTTTTTAAAACATTTTAGCGCACTATACAGCAATAAATGCTTTGTAATTTACAACAACATTTACACAGAACATAAAATCATCCTAAATAAGGCGTTAAACTTTCATCATGGGCCAGTTGTGGTGGTCAGGTTTTGTCTATGGTCTAAGCATTGAAACGGGTCCATATTTCAATGCAGTGCATTGTTAAATTGCAGTATTTCTATTACAGCTTGTATAGGCTTTTAGCTGCCCTGGGAGTGAGATAAGCCCCAAATCCACCCGAAAATGCCGGGTCAGTAAATGCCCAGGACAGACCTGGTGGCTATAGTGGCCACTCACCTCCTGAGCAGCGCCATATCTAAACACCCAACATCCACTGTAATAGTATTGAGGAGGCCAGGAAAGGGTTAAGAAAGTGGGGGTCACACTTACCAATCAGGTGACTGAAGGGTCTGTGACACTGTGGATGTAACCTGGTAGTCACAAAGAAGAAGATGCAGTGATTACCTAATCACCTTTTCCTCTTCAATCTGCAGATTGGGGAAGTGCCAGGAGTCACCTTACTGATCCAATATTGATGGCCTATCCCAAGAATAGGTTGTCAGTATCAAAGTCTTGAAAAACCCCTTTAATACTCAGCAATTATTTTGAATTCATGTTTCAGGTCTGGGCATCATGTAACTATGATGTCTCTATAAGCATGTGTCAAGGAAAAATCCTACATGAAACATATTAAGAAAAGAAGATCTAGAATTTTGAGCTAGTAAGAAATATGATATGAACCTCAGAACAGTGCTACAATAAAAGCATCAGATTGTCTTGTTTTCTTGCAATAACTGATATTAACTTAATGTACCTTGTCATTGTACCTACTCCGGCTATAGTGATAAATTGTCAGTCGTACACTAACTCACAGCATTAAGAAATATAGAAAGGTAAGGCATGTCAAGTGGCATTTGTATTTCAAAAGGTGAATGCTGCTTTTTGGTTGTAACATTATGACCTTTGCAAGTTTTTATTCTCCTTTGTAGGTTGTACAATATTCTCTCAAGGTCAGAATGTAAATGTTATGTGTACTGAGGATATCTGACCAGACACAAACAGTACACCACACTTACTGAAAATCCCTTTTCCTTAAAGATATGGTATTCTCCTAAAAATCTACAGTATGATCCGTCCAATTATCATATTGTGTTATGTGTCTTATGACTAGGCTTTCCTTCAATTTTGGACCTGTATCCAAAAGCCCTAACTACAGGAATTCAGAGTTAACCGAGCATTAACCACCAGCCAACCCTTACTCTGATATTAGGCTGCTACTTTGCATCAGATAAACTGGTGTTTGTGCTTTGAGTCATATTTATTATATGTTTTAAGCTAAGGACTCTCATTGCATAAAAGCTGTACATGGTAGAAAGGGGGCATAACAGAACGTGTCAAAATTGCATAGAAATGGTTTAGAAAGGGAATTGGGTGTTTCGTACCCGCAAAACATGTGGTCTTCGACTTTCCAAGTGGGTCACAAGTTCTCTATGGGTATGTTCACATGGTCGCGGAAACCTTTTCCGCCATGTGAACATTCTGCGCATATAGCCGCAACGGGATGCTGATGCAACATCGGCATTCTGTCGCGACATACCGCTCCTGATTAGGCCTGAATGAATGGGCCTATACAGGAATGTGTCTCGAGCCGTGGCAAGATAGCGCATGTTGCTTCTTTTTTCTGCTACTAGCTAGTGGGAAAAAAAAACAAGCGGTTCCCATTGAAGTCAATGGGAGCCATTTTAGCAGGTGGATTCCGCGTCAAAATCCGCTGCCAAAAAACTCTGTGTGAAAATACCCTATATTTTGCAAAGCACAAAAAACAAACTATAAGATCCTATCCAGATGGTACAGAGTTCCCTCTGTCCTTCATGAGATTTACCTCTCCACTTCAGAACGATGTTGGAGATGTAACATCGACAGGGGCACGATGATGCACGTCTGGTGGGGTGTACGCTCCTGCATCGCCTTAGGCAGGATGTCTTTCGCATTATTCAGACAGTTACTGGAATTGATTTGAAAGACAAACCTGCTCCCCTGCTCCTGTCTATCTTCCCTCGTATGTTTAAGATATTAGGTTTTCTGTTGGTAGCACCAAGATCTGGTATCCATAGACTCTAGAAATCCTCTACACCCCTCTATTTGATATTTTGGCTACAGGAGATCTTATACATACACAGCATGGAAAGCCTGCTCACAGAAGTACAACATGACAATAGAGCCCATCAACAAACGTGGCTCCTGTGGAATCATTTGTACTACTCTCCCGAATTCCAGTCTAACTTCCCCTCTGTGTCCTCTTGATTTTCCCATTCCCATACTCCGCCTATTACCTTTCCCTTTTCCCTGATGTGATATTTGGAATTAGAAATAGTGCACTAAATCTTTTATCCACCTTGAGCCGCCTTAATAATTTTGGTTCATCGTTACACAATACATTGTACATTCATAGTTTCCTTACGGGAATAATCTTCTCTTTTTGTGCCTGTGCAGTGGATATATGATGTGCTCTAGTCACGAGTCGTCCTCCTGATTTTTTCTCCTCACAGCATGCAGTCAAGCAAAGACAACGAAGAAAATATATTCTATCTCTATTCCCCTTCTGTCCCATCTCTGCCTCCTCTATGAACTTGAAGGGTTTGTTCCGCACTTATTTTCTATTAACTCCACACTTCACTTGTTCCATTAATGTGAAGAGAAACACAACCATTATTCTCTAAATCAGTGGGTATCCCAGCAATTGGACATCTACCGATCCAGTGCTTACCCTCATCCTGTGGTTAGGGGATAAACGTCTATAGATGAACAAACCCTTTAAATTTACTTTCTATAGACTGAACATTTACAGATAGCGCGCAGGTAGGAAGAGGGAAGCTTCAGGACAACTTACCCTAATAATACATGTTCTAAACACATATTCATCTACAAGGCTATTTTTTGCAAAAAGAGGAACTTTTAGGCTGAAGCCCCACATAGCAAGCCATAGCGAAAAATCTTGGTGGCAGAAAGTTAACAGAAAGTCCCTACAGGAAACATCAATGGATTATTATAGGGAAACTGCTGGCGTTTCCGCACGTATAATTAGCCTTGCTGCAATTTCAAAAATCACATCGGTTTTGTAAATCACAGAATGTCGGCAGCGCATATTTATACGGAAAGTGTGTATGGGAATTGCTAATATCTTATCCACCTTGCTGTGACTGTAAAACTGTAAAAATTTTCCGCTAAGTTTACGCCACGTGAAAACAGAAAACCTGACATTTTAAGTTACTCTTTACTAGAGTTCTATAGTTACATATTGTACAGTAATAAGTTACAAATGTAGAAATTCTTTATGCCATGTTCATTTTTTATATTTTTTGCAATACTATGTCTTACTACAGTAAGAACGATCATACCCAGAAACGATGCTAAGAAAATGTATATAATCATTCTTATGTATGCTTCTTAGCCAGAACAAAGTACAGTGCTATTATAGAGGTGGAGTAGCACAGCAGAATATGAGCCAGCAGGTCAGAGTTCACTATGTACATGGAATGAAAGGAGGTTCTAAATTCCATGGAAATTAATCCTATTCATGCTTCAGCTTCCTGAACTCTATTTCTGTATCTCGTCATTGCCAATAAGTCGGCCTATTGTCAGGAAATAAGAACATTTGTGTTTATATTTGGAGGCTGAATACCTGTAAAATGACAGATATACCAACTGTTAGCATTACCACCATGGCACACTATACTACTAATGTAGCATGCTACAGTGCTCTATGCCATTACCATAGAATATCATTCATAGACTTATTATTAGAACCCTTTCCTATATTAATAGGGTAGAAAATTGCGGTGGAAAAATAACAAATGCTAAGTCCTCTTAGAATGTAATATAGACAATATTCTATAAACTTAACATTTGGTATAGATTCTATAGATCTAACCAATGTAGCAAACCACTATATATATATATATATATATATATATATATATATATATATATATATATAAACAAATTATTGGGGTTATGTTCATAGCTCCATTAAAGGCTTGACAAGAAGCTTCTATTGCAGATTCCATCATAAATAGCAGAAAAATGTAGTGCAAAAGATTCCATCAAAAGCCAAGGGGCTTCGGCGATGGAGGAAACAAATGGAAAGAAAGCCTTAGAGATGGATTTTCTCCCAGTGCCAGTCTCTTCCTACAAGACCAGAAGTATTACTGGGCAAATGCATATTATCTATCCATCTATTTATATTGTGACATGCTCCCTTGTAACATTTTTGCAAGATCTTTAATTCTGGTTGATTTCATAAGCTAGACCAGTTCCCTTCTTTGTCTTTGCTTCATTCAAGTACAAGAAGGCTGACCTAGCTAAGGGAATTTGAATGGCTAATCCTAAATATCTGAAGTCCATTGGTCACTCACCGCTACAGGCACCAGTGTTGCTCTGGCTGTAACTACCTAATTTCTTTCTTGACATTTAATAAAGATGAATGCAGGGAGGTGATAGAGAGAACCATGCAGCTGTAACTATTCAGCTACACAGTTCTCTCTAAGATTATTACCAGTGATGATGTAATCATACGGGCATGTAGATCTTATTGATTTAGGGCTCCGTGCCCTCTGCACTACTACTTGTTAAGAGGGGGTAGTCCACATCACACAATTTTAAAATTCAGAGATCTCAAAATGCAGTAGCATTCAGCCCTACAGTAAGTATATAAATGATAAATTTAACTGCCCACTCTATCTATCTATCTATCTATCTATCTATCTATCTATCTATCTATCTATCTAATCTTACTATGTTACTACAGGACTTAAACTATCAGGATGATAATAAAAGAGTGACCTAAATGCTGCACAGCTTGTAGTCATGAAGGCATCTACAGATAATAGTATCTCGGGCTTCTTTCAGTAAATATAAAGATTATCTTAAATCTACAAGCCAAGCTTAAAATAGATATCATGGACTGTCTTCAATTACATGAAGTCTCTCCAGTGAATAAGTCAATGAGTTGATAACTGTACTTATAATAAAGTGAAGTAAAAACTGTTATAATAATATAATTATCTGTCTGTGTCATAGATCACACTTATGGCAACCTCACAGTCTTACAATACTATCAACTAAGGACATTTGTCTGGATTTAGCACATAGCCTGCCTCTAAGCCACTGTCAGATAGGGAAGACATGGCACAATAATGCACAGAGAGTAGACCCCCCGATGTAACATCCATATGACCTAAAGAAAAAATACAATATTAAACTATACACAAATACTTAAAGGCCACTTTGAGTGGATAAAAAGTACAGCCATTTGCATTACAATTTAGTAACTCCATTTGCCTCATATTAATACCAATTAACCTCATCATGTCCCTCTCAATAACCCCTGTGTGCTTCACATAAGAGTTACTGATATGTGAGGGACATGAAGGTACTAATAAAACATCTTCATTATTGAGGTACTTTATTAGTACCCCATATGTCTCGTATATTAGTAATCCTTATGTGTGAGTAATGTAAGTGATATGATGAGGGTAATTGCTATTAATAGGAGGCACATGGAGTTACTAAAACTAAATGAATAACCCCAAATGTCTGAATTAATATGAATAGTATTCCCAGCTTGTACCTGTTTTTTTTTTTTTTTTACTTTCACTTTGCTGTCAGGACCTCTCTACTTCCGCCTTTCTTCTTTGTAGCAAGGCACACGGGAGGATATACATGACTGTAGCAGGCAGGGTCCCTGTGCTGTATAGTGAGGAGCTCCGCCTCCTTGGCTTTCCTCACCCCTCTCATTGCGTAGCAAGAGAAGGAGAGCATCCCATACCACTGCTATAGCAGACCAGTAAAGGGACACTCCATTTTCATTTTAAGGCCCATTCACACGGAGTAACGTGCCGCGTGACCTGGCCACAAAATCACGGCCGCAAAATAATGCAGCGTTTACGATCCACGCTCCCATTGAAATCAATGGGAGCGTATACGGCCCGCAAAATCTCGCACGGCATATACGTGCCTGGTCATGCGGCACGTTACTCCATGTGAATGGGCCCTAATTCTTGCAGGTCCCATGCTGGCTGCTGTGCCAGCAATATATGCCAATCCCTGGTATAGGGACAGGCTTAGAAATACTAAGTATCTTTCGTACTCCGTAAGGTAATAGTGGTGTTTTGGAGGGTGAAGTAACAGATACTGTCAGGTTTTCTTTAAAGGACAAACTCACTGTTGGTTAAAGCATTTATCTAAGAAGCAAAGTGATTCAAAAATTAGTAGGGTGAGCCAGCTGTATGGTAGATCACGGCTACATGTAAGTATAGCAAGCAAAAAAGCCTGATGGGGTGGACCTCAAATGAGAGGAAGGTGAATGAGGGTACTGGGGGAAGTATCTGAATAGTGCACTGCGGTGATAGAAGTATGCCTAGTCCTGTCTGATATCAAGCCTAGAAGTATGTGAAAGATGTAGGCCAAAATGAGACATAGCTGCGCTTAAGGCACTTGTTCACATCTTTTACTATGGCTTGGCAATTTATGTGTGTCTTTTGATGTTATTTGTTACCCCATTTTTTTCCCTCATGGATATTTATTTTTGTGGTATTCCCTGTATAATGATTTCCAATATCTATGTATAGTGTATATTTTCATTTAATTGCAACTAATACATGAGATATTATTACCTACTTTTTTTTGCCAGTCCACAAACTAGTTGGATTCTTGTATACCCCAAACATGAAAATAGAAAAAATTATTCTTACAAAGTGTGAGAGTAATGTTCATCTCTGGTAGGGCCTTCAACTTTACCACTTATTTACTTTTTGAATTTCTTTATTGAAGGCCAAAGTTTTATCTGTGCCATATTGAGGTGATGGGATGACGGCAGTTTTTGTAAGAAAAGCTTGTTGTGCTCTTAGTATATAAGACAAAGCAGATTCAAAGCTTATTTGTGAAATACCTTTTTTATTTTCTGCAATAAACCACTCTTCCATTTTCTCTGAACATACACATTTAGCGTCTGTCATCTTCATTTATGTGTATTATATGGTGGTTCCATTAGAAAGAAAATGGAACTCTATGACAGTCAGCTTCACTCATAGACCTCTCAGTGTGAAGCTAATGGAAGGTGAAGGGGCACAGCATTTACTAGAGCACCAGGCCGCTTCATGCTAGTGATCACAGGCCTCTTGATTCACATGGACCCTCTTATCCCTGCTGGAAAAACCTTCACAAATGACATGTCAAGAGATATTCAACAGTGAACTTAACCTTTAACAATGTTTCCAATATATGCTACAAAGTTAGTAGAATTCTACAAGTCAGATACTTAAAGATAGAGATGCATCACATTTTTTTTAATTTATAGATGGAAAGGTAGTAATGTTAAGATGAGATATAGATAGATAGATAGATAGATAGATAGATAGATAGATAGATAGATAGATAGATAGATAGATAATGTCTATAATTGAGTAGCTTGAGAGTACATTTATATATTATATATGGCCACACCATGAGTTTTTCTACGGTTTGTGAATTTAAATGTGCAAGTTAGATACAAGTACAAGACTTCAATGAATTAGATGTAAAGACTTATCCTTGTTATGTGATGTCTGGTCTACATGGTTTATTCCTTTGTACTGTCACTACCCTGAATCTAGTTTCTATGCATTTTATTAGAACATTTCTGTTTACAGTTTTTGTTGTCTTCTTCTCATATTAGTTATCTTCTCCTATTCGTATTACTGTACATATGTCTGCCTCAGGGAGAGATAAGGATGATTTTCTGTTAATTTTCAACCATTATTAATTGAGCTTTGATGTGTATAGTGGCTGATGTACCAGTTCTTTTTGTACGTGAAGCTTCTTGGCTTCTCTTTTTGTGCCCAGTAGAATCTCTGGCTTACAGAAGTTTTTAAAATAGGATTTGAAACATAGTTACAGTGGAATATGAATCAGCAGGTGATCTGGAACTTGAAATACATCTTCGGAAGTGAAACTGCACAAATTGGATATGTCTTGGCTTCCTTACATTAAAGTGTCTCTTCTGCAGAGTATATTTTGAGCATAAGATGAATAGCCACATTTTGCTATATTTTTATTATGCAGAGCTATGTTTTGTATACTCAAATGTAACCAATGTCTGGAAAAGAAATTGAAATCAATAAAGTGCAGAAGTCAGTGCAAAGTACACAAACTAAATTGCATTGGATAAGAGCAGAATAAAAATAGGTGGTAGAAAATGCAGAGGAGCAGTAACCTAGTAATGTATAGTACATAACACTAAAGCTGTTATATGAGTAAATTGCTTTCAGTAAGTAATGGTTTCCAAGCCAACCATGATTCTTCACTCAATGGAGTAGAAAGACTTGCCAAGAAAAAAATAGTGTAGAGTCTATATAAAAGAAAAAAAAATACTCTTTTTGGTCTAATTATAAAAGAGAAATTCTCAATTTCTTCATAATCTGTTATGAAAAACACAAAAAGGAAATTGAAAACAAAAAAATCTAATTGATATTATTAAATAATTTTTACTATATTGTAATTTCTCATTAAAATATCTAGTGGATTGCAATTTTCAATAGATGATAGATTTGTCTGTTCATACATTTTCTTAAAATTCTAACAATATTACAAAAATGTTTTTATCGTTGTATTTATGATGATTTGCCATAGGTAGGGTTGAGCCGATCTTGAGATTTTAGGATCGTTTTTAAAATCCAATTTTCAATCATTTTCCAGCCGATTCCAATCGTCAAATTTGCTCGATCGATGATCAGGAGCCGATCTCAACCCTAGTTACTTTATGTTTATGGAGTAGGGTTGAGCTGATCTTGAGATTTCAGAATCGTTTTTAAAATATGATTTTTGATCATTTTCCAGCCGATCCCGATCATGAAATTTGCTCGATCGCCGATCGGGATCCGATCTTTCCCGATCCCAATCGCTTAACCCTAGCCATAGAGACACCTGAAACTAGAGCATCAACACCTCAGATGGACAGTTGGTATATATGTGACCAATCCTGAGCTGAGACAGATTAAAGTTTATTGAATTTTATGGGACCCGAATCCAACTTGTAAGACCCAGACCCTATCACAATCACTTATAAGAAGGGTGGCAGTGGATGTGGCGGCCTTATGTATTTAGGTGAATGGCAGAGACAGCTGGGCCATCAACTTCTTTAAACTTATAAAAAGGAAACACACCTTTAAAAATAAAATGCAATGCAAGCTTAAGAATGGCAAGTGCTTATTTCTTACGCTAGGTTCACACCTGCGTTTGGGGTCTCCGTTCTATGGTTTCCGTCTTCTACATGCCAGAAGACGGAAACCATAGACCGGGTCCGGCCGTGAGCGGCGGTGAGCGTTTTAGGCTCTCCGCCGCGAAACCGGATTTTTTTTATCCGGACACAGAGTACTGCATGTCCGACTCTGTGTCCGGATTATAAAACCCGGTTTCGCGGCGGAGAGCGCAAAATGCTCACTGCCGCTCACAGCCGGATAGCTTTCTCACCCATTCAAATGAATGGGTGAGAGAGACTCCTGCAGGTTTCCGTATCCTGCCTGTGTTTTAGGCAGGAAACGGAAACCTAAGTACGGAGTGCCGGGCCGCAGATGTGAACGAGCCCTTAGCTGTCAAGTTAAAAAGTGTTACATCTGTATGATGGGGCAGGAAGTGAAAACCTTCATAACAACAAGTTCTCCTAATGTGGCTCTCATTTATAGAGCAAACATGGTAAAACTAACCTGGACAGGAGGTGAGTTTAGGCAACTGAGACTTTAAAAATAGTAGTGGATCCAATAGAATTGGAATGGTATGGGATTGGTGAGTAAACATTATCTCACTCAGTAACACTTTTACGTTACCAAAATGTAGGTCTGCTTTTCATGACCGTACATTCATATTCTATGCATAGGTAACAAGTCGTCTCTTCATCTCCCATCATATTGGCTGGACATGTTCACATATGTGTATCACTAATTTTACAAATGCAACATAAAGATATATGCTATCTTTCTCATTTTTGACCATATGTATCTACTCTGACTGTGTCTGTGTGGGGGGTTGACTTGGTGTGAATTTTAAGGCTTTTTATTAGCATCACGTGATTTTTTTTTTTTTTTAATGGTTTGATGAAAAAAAAACACATTCTCAATCCTTCTTGAGAACAGATAAGTGTGGACATATTCGTAAATAGACATTTTATAAAGTTACCTTTAGACAATGCCTTCTTTTTCATGAGTTCCACAAAAATCAAGCGACATCTTACTGCTGGGACCTACAACAATCTCCTATAATCTTTGGATGAATTTCACAGCCAATGTTACATTCCCCTGCCATGCCACCACAGGGGAAATGAATCATTATTGTGCAGGGTCCATCTCAGATGGTTTTCGTAGCTTCTTTCTATTTTGGCAAATTTGTGAAGATCCTGGATGAGAGATTCTTGATCTTTCTGTTTTATACTTGCTATACTTCTTCTTCTTATATCTTTGTTGGTTTTTCTTTATTATGTTATTATATTTTTACAGAATTTTACATTGGAATTTTTTTCACCGATGTTCAGAAAACATAATTTCTGACATCTACTTTATATGACATCTACTTTATTTACACTGATCTGATCTGAAACAAATTATTGTGACAGAAAGGTGTAAAAGAATTACAATTATTTGGCAATATATTCTGTGTCAGCCAACACATTCTAGAAATCGGTCTAATGCTGACAATATTTGCATAAAGTGATGAGAATCCCGGGTGTCAAAAGAATTATAATCCGCATTAGATACTACATCTGTTTTGTCAATGTATCAGTATATAGTTATAAGGAGATTAATAAGTTAATATTCAGTTCCACAAAGATCTTAACTGTTTGTCTTCTTTCTTGCAGCAGATGGATGTACAGACTGGTCGGTGGATTACAAGAAATATCAGGTTTTGGTTGGTGAACCTGTTCGAATAAAATGTGCACTATTTTATGGATACATTAGAGCAAACTACACATTAGCACAGAGCGCTGGACTCAGCTTGATGTGGTATAAAAGTACTGGGCCTGGAGATTTTGAAGAGCCGATTGCTTTTGATGGAATAAGGATGAGCAAAGAAGAAGATGCTATTTGGTTTCGGCCAACTGTGACAGAAGACAGTGGTCTTTATGCATGCGTCATAAGGTAAGCATTGACATGCATGATATCATTGAAGAGACGTGAGCCTATATATAGAGAGATGTGTCCTATATCATACATTGTCATGTTATCATGACTGTATATATCCTATTTTGCATTTTATGGCGTCGGTTAACACCTGAAGAATATGGGTGTGTAAAAAGAAAGCAAGGATAAATGCTACTTACTGAACCTCATCGACTTACAGATGTCTCCTTTCTTACCCTTCGTCTGGACATGTCATATAAATGTATTATGGCAATATGCTGTCAAGTCATATGAAGTCATGCTCTCTATTTTATATTTGCTTATGTGTAGCAATCCAATCATTGTGTTGAGAAATGGAGCCTTTTATTGTATTACATTTCTTTCATTAAAAGTTGGAATCCTTAAACAAATTAGAGAAGAATTAAGTGTGAACACATAGCTGTTATTAGGATAGCCCATAAATATCTGATTAGTGAGGGACGGACATCTGGTCCACACTTGAAACAGCTGTTTTGGGGCATGTGTTCACTTCCTATACGCTACAGTCCAGAAACAGATGGCTCTGGAAGCAGATAGCTTGTTACGCCAAAAGTGAAATATTGTTCTCCCCAATCAGATATTTATAGCTATCATAAGGACAGGCCATAAAAAATGGTCCTGGGCAACCCCTCTATGTATAGAGTTTAAGCAAACTTTAACTTGACATTCTTCTGTTGTAGATAGAATCCCCTAACTCTTGCCCAGCTCTGCCCACATTGCTTGAGTGACATCTTTCACTTTGTCACGCTTATTATCTAAAGAGAGAGGCTTCTGCAGGAGAAGAATTGCCCCTGAAAAACCTTTTCAGCTATTTTGCATATGAATAAAACACAGATTTTTTTTTCTGAATAAGAAAGACATATTGGGAAAGTCTAGAAGCTGCTGTACAACGAACTGTGATTAATATAATACAGATTTTCCTGTTGACAGACTCCCTTTAAAGATTTTTTTCCCTATACATACCCTTTATGCTGCCTTGCTAGCAGAAAAAAAAAGAAGCGACATGACCTTTCTTCAGGCGGAAGCCGTGGCGCACTGAGCCCCAACTTCCGCCTAGCGGCAGCACCCTCCGTTGTCGGCTGATTCATTTGAGGCGGCTACAGAGGGGAAAGTCGCAACAGCGATGGTTGTGGCAGGTGGGTTTTGACCCGAGAGTGACGCGGCTCCCGCCTCACTCTCTGTGTCAAAATCCGCCCCCACTGCTCCCATGTGAACGAGTCCTAAGGGCCATTTTGTGTCTAATAAACGAATAAATCTAAAGGTTAGAGTTGAAGTGAAGTCCCTAAAAACTTAGCTTGCAGCCCAATGGAGTATGTGAAATTGTAAAATTAACCAATCTGCTGTGAAATTCTGTTCTTAATGGGGGCTCAACAAGAGCGAAGCCCCTCATCGATGTTTATCAGGAGGTCTTTTTTTAAAGACACAATTGTTTAGTGAATGATTATTCCACATTTCGGCTTATGGTGTCCATTATACAATATTATATGTATCTGCATCTTTACTCTTTTATTCCCAGAATCTCTAAGTGAAGACATCTCACTTTGGACTTGGGAAATATTTGTTACTGGAAAGTATAATATACATTAGTGCTAAAGGGCTGTTATGTTATGAAGCTTTACCTTTGCAAAGCTTTGCTACAGTGTAACATTTTACCAGAATGTTATATATAGTAAAAGATGAAAGAACAATCCCTATATAGGTATCTACTCTATAATTCAATGCTTGATATATAAAAATGGAATTGAAACATGGCTAGGGACAGTATACGTATTTGCCACCCCTAACACCCTCCTGTAGATGGTATGGGGAGGGGGAGATCTTGTCCTTCTTCAGTAGTCAATAGGGTAAAGAGTAGCTACCAGAGATGCTTTGATGCAGCTCTGGTTTTGTTCTTCCATGAAGGAACAAAGCTATAGGTAGGCACAAGAGAAACAGCATTACACCATATACAGATGTGATGGAGCTGAGTTCTCTCTTTGAAAACACATTTTGATATGTTTAGTTTTACCTAAGACGTGCAAGTACACTTGTGAGTTTCATCATAATTCCCAGATTATGCAGTCAGTGAGTTAAATCTGAGGGTTGTCTTATTGTACGAGGTCATCGAACAGGCATTTTTGTGCAATATGATGACCATGTGTCTTGTTCGGGCCAGTAAATCATATTCCGGGCCTGTCTGCTTATGAACTTACATCCAAAGAATGTTGTTCTTAATTAAACAACTTGCCATAGTCTTGAGTTATTCTGTTTTATAGAGGATGCAAAGTAAAGACAATCTATGTCTTCCATTATCTCCTATTGACGATACAGTATTTACAATTAATTACTGTATAGATCTCGGTCCGTACCGCGCCATATTTTCTGTGCTGTATAATAAATCACCACTGGCAGTTTTATTGCTATCCCATTCTTATAAACAAAGACAATGTAAGTGGCCTAACTTTAAATACCTTATTTTAGGTCTCTTTGGTGGTAGTTTTGACCTCCTGGTCATGGTCACAATTCATCTAAAACAGATGGGGTCTTTTTAAATAAGCACTAGAGGCCTGAGGTCAGCATTAAGGTCATCTCTGACTGAAGCTTCCCAGGTGTTTTAGTAGTAAAGACTCCTTATAGATCAGTTTAATAACAGAAGGATTTATGATTCCTTCAGAAAAGGCCGTAAACTGTATTGTAATGCTTAGGCTAAGATCTCGCTGAATATGCAGTAAAGGAATGGGTAACAAGATTATATATATATATATATATATATATATATATATATATATATATATATATATATAATCTCATCTGTTAGCTGTAGAGTAAGGAGAGTAGGCAAGAGTAGGTTTGTGGTGGATAAGGAATATATGAAATTATAGGAACTGTTTCATCCATGGATGAAAGGACAACCCTGCTGTGAACCATTGATGTACAGTGACTTGTCCATTATGTGTTTCCCATACCAACTTACCCTAATTGGGATAAGAGGACAATTTGCACCAATAATAATATACTATTTCCTCTTTATCAATCCTTTCAGTGTTTCTATGTTTCCTTTTTCATTAGAAATGCCAATTATGATCAAATTATCATCAATTACCAGAATTTCTGGGCTATTTTTAAACAGGACCTTATAGATGTTTGATAACTTTTCTAATGAAAGAAAGTTGTGCATGCAGGACATTAGAGTAAAGGAGAATAACCACAGTTGAGGGGATTCGTCTGCATTAGTAATTCTATTACGTATGTGTTGCTGTCATCCTACTATGGCAGAATTAAATGACAGTAGTGCGAACCCAACCTAATATTTACAGGATAGTGATAGCAAATATTCCAGACATAAGGTTTTTTTATCAGTAAAAACATCACTAGAAAATATCATCCTCAACTCACAGGAATCAACTACCCATCATACGCATAGGAATTTACGTACTATTTACACCCAGCACCTCTCAGACACTCTACAGTCCTGACTGTACTCCATCTCTTCACTCCCCTGTTCCAAACTGGGCACCAGTCTCTATAATAAACCTGGAGAAAATAGCATACATCTGCAGACTTCCTCCACTTCAAGTTTATGCTGAAGGCCTTTAGCTCTTCCCTTTACCTCGCCAAACAATCCTATTTCATAAGCCTGTACATTTCTTCTCCCTACTGCAACCCTAAAAGACTTTTTGAAACTTTTCACTCCTTACTCACTCCCAAGGTGCAGGCGCCATTCACAGACCTTAGTGCAGATGACCTGGCCACTTATTTCCATGACATAATTGATAAGATTCGTCAGGAAATAGCTTCCTAATATCCAGGTGGTATTCATCCCCTCACCTATCGCACTTCATCCTGTTCATTCTCATCTTTCGAACCAGTTACTGAAGAGGAAGTCTCCTGGCTCCTTTCTTCTCACCCTACTACATGCAGTAGTGACCATTTCCCCTCACACCTTCTCCATTCTCTGTAGCCTGCCATGACTACTTATCTTACTAAAATATTTAACCTCTCTCTCTCTTCTGGAATTTTTCCCTCCTCTTTCAAACATGCTGTCATAACCCCACTACTGAAGAAATCATCCTTTCACGCATCCTGTGCTACTAACTATCACATCTCTAACTTCCCCTTCATCTCCAAAATCTTGGAATGCTTGATTTATTCTTGTTATCTATCTGCTCTCTTATTGACCCCTTACAATCTGGCTTCCACACTCTGCACTCTACTGAAACGGCCCTCACAAGTCTCCAATGATCTCATGATGGCAAATTCAATGGTGACTTCTCTATTTTTATTCTTCTGGATCTCTAAGCAGCATTTGACACTGTTGACCATCAACTTCTCCTCACTATGCTCTGCTCTGTCAGCCTCACAGACATCACGCTCTCCTGTTTCTTCGCTCTCTCTACTGCCCCTATTGGACAACCATCACCAGATTTGGCTTCCTGTACCATATTTATGCTGACACCCAACTATGTAACTCATCCTGTGACATCACCCTGACACTAATATAGAACACTAGTGACTGTCTCTCAGCTGTCTCAAATATCATATCTTCTTTTTATCTGGAATTAAATCTCTCAAAGACTGAACTACTGTTGTTTCTACCATCTAACAGACAAAACCTTGATATTTCCATTTCAGTCTCCAGCCTTAACCATAACTCCCAAGCAGTATGCCCGCTGCCTTGGCGTTATGATTGACTCAGACCTTTTCTTCACCCCCCCCCCTAATCCAATCACTTGCATGCTCATATCATCTCTAACTCAAAAACATCTGCAGAATCCACTCTTTCCTTTCCACAAATACATTAAAGACTTTTATTTTTGCACTAATTCACTCTTGTCTTGACTACTGTAACTCCTTACTAATCGGTCTTCCTCTTACTAAACTCTCCCCTCTACAGTCTATTCTGAACGCAGCGGCCTGGCTCATCTATCAGTCTAGACGCTACAGCGATGTCTCCGGTCTGTGTCAATTGTTACATTGGCTACCTATTCACTACAGAATACAACATAAACTTATCACCCTCCTCCATCATTTCTGTCTGTCTATCACCCAAATCGTGCTCTCCGTTCACTCAATGGCTTAAGACTAACATTTTCTATGATCAGAACCTCTCACTTCTGTCTCCAAGACTTCTCACAAGTTGCACCACTTCTCTGGAATGCCCTATAGGACTGGTGGTGGTGTTACTGCTTTGTTAGAACAAAGTGACAGGAGGTGCTGTGTGACAGCTCCACTT
Source organism: Leptodactylus fuscus (assembly GCF_031893055.1). NCBI lineage: Eukaryota > Metazoa > Chordata > Amphibia > Anura > Leptodactylidae > Leptodactylus > Leptodactylus fuscus. Next base: position 55,353,665 of record NC_134266.1, read on the forward strand.
TCAAGGCCAAAGAAGCATCACTGTCCCTTTGTTATAACATTCTGAAGGGGTCATGTAAATCAGACACCTTGTATCGGATATTGAGGACATCTATTTCATGACATATTGACAAAAAAATGTATCAAAAGACTTTATAATAGGAAATAGAAGTTTAGAAAAGAGCTGAAAAACATGAGCGATGGCAACTTGACTTTAGAGATTGGAAACGAGTGCAAAATGTGTCACAGTGCTAAACCACACAGTAGGATTGAGTACAGATTGCTGCATTATACATGCAGTACAGAGATCTTTTTACACTTAGACCTACAGAAAGCATGCTTTATATCTAGAGAAAATGTTTCATCATCATAATAGTTGGGGATTCTTTACTGTAAGAGCCGTGATACTCTGAAACTCCCTGCTTATGTATTTTCCATGAAAAATATTTGACATTTTTATTTTATTTAATAATTATTTTATGGTCATACATGGTGTTGGAAAGGGTTAAACTTTAAGACTTTATGGGTCTGTGTCTTTGTTTCAGCTTTATCAAATGTGACAATATGGCTTTTTATGGTTCTCATTTTTAATATACTGTACATATAGATGGAGGGCAGGAACCACATAGAAGGAAAATACTGTACTGTGGAAACATCGGCCGAGCTCACATAGATAAAGCATGGCAAGGACATTTGATAGTCTTTTATATAGCCCCGTAGGAGCCTTTACATATTAATGGGTTTTATGCAATTCACTTCTCCAGGGTCATGCTCTGTACTGTATATGTACATGGAGATCAATATACTTTAGGTGCTGTATCCATTTAGGCTATGCTTAGATGTATAGCTGTGGTATTTCAACACGTGGTATACTATACAGTTTGCCATTCATATTATTTTGCTTTGTGCATTGATAATCTGTTATGATAACTCAATAGTTTTGCCTCCTGTCCTTTGAAGGAATCACATTTTGATGGCATGACCAGCTGTGATGAATAACAAACTGCAGCAATGACTCACTCCCCTCTGCTACAGTGTTCGGAATATGTATACAGTGAGTCTATACAAATGCAGGCCTGTATAGGGCAGCTGTTTGTGGATACAGATAGCAGCCAAAAATGAATGTCCACCATGGTTTGCAATTTTGATTTTTGCAATGAAAAGTAAAAAATCTGCACTGATTAATCTCTTAACATATTTGTTTTTAGTTAAAACATTTTTTTTCTGATAGAAAGCTCCATATCCCCTGTATAGATACACTGTAGATTAAAAAAATATGTTATACACACGTAACCAAGTTTAACATGACTCATAAGCAGTTATATAGATAGTTGGATAAATATTTAACTTGATGTTTCAGTGGTTTTGTATGGCTTTAGTTATATGATATCACAATACAGCAACTTATCAGATTCAAGTTAAAGAAGGCTATATGTACTACTGACAATATAGTATGAAGCAAGCTTATAAGTGACCTCCAGCAATGTCTGTAAGCAGTCAGAACAGTGGGGCAGATTTATGAAGACTGGTGTTGTTATTGCCAGTCTCCATAGCCCCTAAACCGACTCATGTTTAACAAGGTGCATGCTTCATAATAAAAAAGGTGCATCCTCCTCCGGGCCATGTGCCTATAAGGAAAAGGACGCCACTTCACAAGCTGGCGCCCATCTCACACATAATTTTTTACATAAATAATAGAGATGAGCGAGTAGTATTCGATCGAGTAGGTATTCGATCGAATACTACGGTATTTGAAATACTCGTACTCGATCGAATACCACTCGCTATTCGAATGGAAAAATTTGTTGCAGAACCAGCGTTGATTGGCTGAATGCTATACAGTCGGCCAATCAACGCTGGTTCTTCTCCTACCTTTAGAAGTCTTCTCCGTGCTCTGAATTCACTCTGTCAGGCATCGGGCCTGGGCAGAGCCGACTGCGCATGCCCGCGCTAGAAGAAAATGGCCTCTTTAACTGTAAGCGGGGACGCTGCACGGAGAAGCCTTCTCAGAGAATCCAGCCTGCCCCTCACTCGTGGACTTGGTAAGTTCAATTTGATCGAATGTTGCCTACCCCTGAAACGAGCATTTTTCCCCCATAGAGTATAATAGGATTTGATATTCGATTCGAGTAGTCAAATATTAAGGGGCTACTCGAAATGAATATCGAATCGCGAACATTTTACTGTTCGTTCATCTCTAATAAATAACAGTAAATCTGCACTCTCACACTATGTCCTTCTTTTGATAAAGTGGCGATGGTGCCACAAGTATGAAAAAAAAAAGAATAAACACATTTTTGGAAAGAAAATATGATAAAATTCTGATATTATTATTATTATTATTATTATTATTATTATTATTATTATTACTGATCCTAAGATTAGGTCGTCAATATCATGGTACTTTGTGACAGAAAACAACAGTCACTTAGTGTCCTACACTATTTGTGTAGTCATTGCATTTCAATGGTATTTATCACGTTTAAGCAGCCATTAAGTTCCAGAAATACAGTGAATAGAAGACACATATAGGGAAGAAAGATGTCAAGATAGATGCATTTTATCTAATTACCCCCCATTATATCTGTACACAAATAACAACTTCATGCAACAGGCCTCTCTTATCCTTCTGTCCATATTCAATAGACCATGATCTTCTGTAAGCCAGAACTCATTGAGATTTCTTCCCAATTCTAATCCTGTTTTACCTTTCTGTGGATATTAGGATTGTTGAGCGCTCATTATTAATTCATGATCAAGATACTCTTGCTCTGCATATTAAAGCCAGTTGTCTTGAAACTTCTCTCATTAATTTTCCCTGGCTCACTTGCTAACATGTCTTCATCTAATGCTTATCTTGTGCCTGTGCTGAGTGTCTTAAGACAGCCTTCTAGGATCTCTCTTTACATGTTATCTCTGAATGACTTCATTAATTTCCCTGACTCCAAGTATAGTATCAGCTCTATGGACTCATATGCACATCTAATGTAACCCAGTATCTCATGTATGAATTTTTGATATTTACTTCTTAGAATCACTTGCTTTACTAATCTACCGTATAGGTAATAAAATCTTACTTATGAATATTGATGGCATGCAGTGCATAGTAATGTTATTTAATGTTTTATTATGGGATTATGAATAGTAATAGCAATAATACATTGTATTTATATAGTAGCAACATAAATGAGACAAGATGAGACATTATGGACTAATACATCATTACACACTGGGACTGACAGTCCTGCTCACAAGAGCTTACAATCTATAGGTAGAAAGTGTTCCACGAGAGGTAGCAGAGACGACATAGTAGATAGCATTGCTTATACAGTGGAGCAGCTACTAGATTAACATGGTGGCCACATTCAGAATAGATTGTAGAGGGGAGAGTTTAGTGAGGGAAAGAACGATTAGTAAGGAGTTACAGTGGCCAAGTCAAGAGCGGATCAGGGTGACAATAAGCAAGGGAAGAGAAATAGCCTGCAAATGATACTCTCAAAGTGTGGTCTCAGAGATAGGAAGAGAACCAAAAGATAGCATTGAGTCAGGCTAACAGAGCACAGCATACTATGGAGAAAGCGGTGGTCTACTGTGTCAGATGCTGCTGACAGATACAGAAGAAGAAGAAGAGAATAGTCACCATTAGATTTAGCTATCAGTAGATCATTGGAAGCTTTTGTAAAGTACGAGAAAGAAGCTTGGCCAGGGTCCGGAGAGATGTCCCCCGCAGCTTGTAGGATCCAAATATAGACAGAATGTTGTTCAGTGATCTATGTATGCATTTCACTGATCAAATAAATTAAGGGATTAGGGTGTTAAAGAGAGTGAAAAGAGTGTACGAGCTGCACATGGAAGGAACTAATGCATACAAGTGTTCACTGGCAGTATACAGTAGATGTAGGGTAGTTTTGCATGAGAACAATTGCCAAGGTAAAAAGTGCCAATGTAAATCTTGGATACCATTTGTAACAACGTGTTGTTTTGGGTGTAAATTTAGTTGGTATACTTTCATAGTTTACCTGTCTCGTGTCCTATCTACCCGGTTTAAATGTACTTGTGATGATTCCGCACTTTGGGTGATGAATGTTCCTGCATTGAAAATACTTCTCGCGTAAGCTGTGTCTACATTTATTTAAGGAAGTTGGGCTTCATAACTAGGCCTAATTTTGGTTTTTAATTAGAGATGAGCGAACACTGTTTGGATCAGCCGTACCGAACAGCACGCTCTCAAAGAAATGAATGGAAGCACCTGGCACGTACACTTTGCCGGCGGCCGGTCGCCATGCCAGGTGCTTCCATTCATTTCTATGGGAGCGTGCTGTTCGGTACGGCTGATCCGAACAGTGTTTGCTCATCTCTATTGTTAATTAATCTACACACTGTGACACATGAGGAGACAGAAATAAACTAGCACTGGCCGGAAAGTACTATAAGATTACTGAGGATCCAAAGAATGACACGAGTACAGAAAAGAACACATGAAATTGGAAAAATGTAGACTATATGAACCATAATGTAAGAATAAGGCTTGTTGGGATGCTAGAATAGGGTATAATGCAAGTTGAGTGGAAACAGGGATGCATAGCAAGTAGCATTAACTTTTACTGTCTACTATGTACAATACAGATATGTAGATATATATTTCTTTACTTTTTCAGGGTCTTAAAGGGAGTCCTCCACCTACCCCAAGCATATTCCACGGTCACCAACACATTATAGAATACATTTTAGTATTAAACAGAATACCTTTGTTATGTATGTCACTTTTGCAAATTTGTACCTTATGTAGATTAGGCAATTGGTAAGTTTAGGATTATCCTTCAATTTCTGGAACATCACTCTTGCTCCTGGGACACAAGATTTTTTTTTTTTTTAATTCAATTTTTTTTTTTTTTTTTTAATTCAAAAAGAGGACACACGTTTTGACCATATAATTTTAGGTTCAAACTTAAAATACTTTGAAAGAAAATAGAACAGCCCTAATATTCACAACATTTTCTGGATATTTTATAGGTCCTGTTTAATGGATCTACTTAAATTGCAAAAAGATGCCAACAGAAGGGCCATTGTATATGGTTCAGGTCTAAAAAGAGATCTTCCATTGCTGTCTATTTTTTTATATTGGACACAAAAGTGTGATACACTATGCTTATAAGTCTGTAAAAAAGAAAAAGTACAGCGGTGGATTTGCACCAATAAACAGCTCGGCTAAAAGCGAATGCCAATGGATGCGAAAAAAAATGTGAGCTGACTGTTCCCTCGCATGGTAAACAAACTCTGAAATAACATTAGGAATAGAATTCAATGTACTTCAGCACCTTAAACAAACAAACAAGAAGCCATTGCTTTCAGTATTTAGCTCTTTAAATAGAAATGTATGTCTTGTTGAAATTCCTTTGACTAATTTCTAACTACAGTATATACTGCAGTAGAAAATCTGTCGCAGTATTCCTAGAACGGCTGGTATTGGCTAACAAGTTCATTAACATAGAATAGATTTCTCCTTATTGTTGTGGCTACAGTCCAAGTGCAATTTAACTTATGGTCCATGACTTGCCTGCATTTACAGTGGTACATGAGTGTATCAATAGAAGCGATACTCTGTATGCAGCTATAGGAATATGGGAGGAATAAGCCAAGGACGTTGTGCGTGTGCGAGGAAAAAGAGACGCTATAATGGAAGGGATTTTCAGTAAAGGTAGAAATAAATTAGAGATAAAACAAGCTTCCACTATACTCTTCTACTCTTCCATTGTATAGTACTTGTTAGTTAACAGTTTGACTGTCAATACATGTTAGGCAATTCTTCTTCTTCTTCTTCCATTAATTCCATAGGGCTTTACATTTGGGTTACCTTATGTGAATGGGTAATTAAAAGGTTAAATCATTTTCAGTTTTCACATATCCTATCAGGATATCCCAACTTCATAGAAAGGTGTCTTCTTTTCAGGATGCTTCTCTCTGTACCAGGAGGAAAAGTAACAAAGAGCATATCTCAACTTGGAGGAATTGTCCTGTCCTGTGAAAGACTAAACCACAACCAATACAATTACTAAGAATTCTGCCATAGAACAAGCTCAGCTCTGCTTCATCTCCTGTGATCCCAGATGGGATGGGATGGGATCACAGGAGATGAAGCAGAGCTGAGCTTGTTCTATGGCAGAATTCTTAGTAATTGTATTGGTTGTAGTTTAGGATTGCAGGTTATTGCATTTTATGATGATATTTCCTCACCAGAGATTTTATCTGAGGTTGTACTGCCCTACAACTATATGGTGGCAGAACAGAATCCTAGACCGATTTTCCTGCTGAATTATTGGAATTGCAGAACTTTTTCACCTGAAGAAGGGCGGAGTTGCGCCCAAAACACGTAGTGTGTTGTTCAATAAAAATCGTATATCTACTCATCCATTTGGCAAGCGTGGGTCCTTTGTGTCCAGGTTTGCAATCACAAATCTGTTATCTGGTCCATCTTTGTACTATACATACACCCGTGAGGTGTGAGGTACCCTGCAGCTGCATACAATCCTGAGAGAGATCCTTGGCCAAGTGATCACATCATCACCAAAACAGTTGTGTATACACACAACCTAAAAGGTGAGCCTGTTTTTTGTCATCTGAAATTATCACTATCAGTACGATCTGCACTATGGGTTGCTCGGTGTCTCTTTTCTTTTTGAGACAGCTGAGATACGGACTTGGCAAAATCCCGCATCATTGCAGGAAAGGCTTGTTGGAAAGTTGGGCATGATGTTCAAGGAAGCTTCCTCTAGAGGGCAGCAAATAGAGGAACTGTTTCCCTATTAACATCTTGGGAAACAGATTTGCATATTTTTCCCATAATTCACCAGTGGAGCTAAAAGGGATTTTTGTAAGACTCCGCACACCTGAGAAGGTGGTCTCTCCTGAACGAGTGACATTATCCCCATAACTAAGTCATCACCAAGTGATATACTAAATATCCTATACCTGATTATGTCTGACCCCCTGCGCCCCATAGAGGAATTGCCGTTTTTCAAGACTTTTGTTAGCCTATTGCGTTCAATTGTTTTCAAGACGAATCGGAGTCTAACCAAGCTGGAAATCGATTGATCGTAGACATATCTATAACCAGGTATTAATGCCCTCACAGCAAAGATTTACTTTCCCACCCTGGTCCTATATTTAAGGATCCTTATGAGAACGCAGTGGCTCAGTGACTCTAGGCATCTACCACCACCCAGCTCATCAAAGACATACAAGTCACTTTATAATAAAATGGTAATCAGCAGGCAAATGCAATCTGAAATAATGTACTGTAGTCTGTACTATAATCTTTACAGTACCGTAGATGGAGATTAATGATAATGTTATACGGTATGTATTGTATTTATGCTTTAGAGAACAACAAAGCTTTAACTCAGTACAGTAATAGAAGAGCGACTGTAAAACTATGCACGCTATTATGTTGTCCATTGTAGTTATTATGGCTTATTTTAATGAACACCTTAGTCGAAAACTATTATAAGAGGCATTTTATCTGTTCTCAAGGCTCCGTTCTGATAAATACAGCACATAGAGGATCTAATGCAAGCAAATTAGATCGGAAGGAAAATGAGTAACATGGGTCTTTTTAAGTTTGACATAATGTATCTCAAACCACTTAGCTAGTTTTAAAAATGCTCTATTAATGAGAATGTTTATGACATGGCTTTCGTGGGTTAATAAATTTACAAGAGTGAGATGATGAAATGCGTTATGCGGGTCTACACGTTTTGCTATTCAAATGCTTTTTGCTTTCTGTTGTCTTTTAAATAATACATAGAGTATTAAAGCAGTTGCATATTCCTTTACTATAATGGCTTCCATATAAATGTCAGTGCCTGGAGAGTTTGTAATATTCTACATTTGGGTTATGCGGTTTATTTTAATTTGAGTGATACATCACCAATAGCAGACAGTACCAAAGCGCCGAAGACACTAATAAAGCGTATAGAAGGGGACCTCCATTTTTCTATAAATATATAGCTGACCTTGTGGTGTTTTTGAATACTGAATACAGGATATCATTGCCACTTAGCAGTAGTGTAAGGCCCCTTGTAGCGAAAGAGAGCTAAAAACACTGCAGAAAAAAATGGAGCAAAATGGAGTGTTTTTTTTCTGAAGTGTTTTTCCCTGTGTTAGGTTCCCTATATAGCAGCAGAGATTAGACATACTGAATGTATATGTCCCTGGTGTCTGAGGGGTCTAATGACCCTTCTGGCATATAAGATTATAGTATATGGAACTTGTAGAGCGGAGGCCTTGTTGCAGATTTTGTATAATAATAATAATAATAATAATAATAATAATAATTTTTTTTTATTTCTATAGCGCCAACATATTCCGCAGCGCTGTACAATTTGTAGGGTTCAAATACAGATAGATACATTACAAAGAAAGTCATTTCACACAATGGGACTGAGAGCCCTGCTCGCAAGAGCTTACAATCTATGAGGTAGAGGGGGTGATACAAGAGGTAGCAGGGGCGGTATTACTTATGCAGAGGTCAGGCACTTTTGTAATAGAGGTGACTCATTACACAAACATAAAACTTTATGAGCCGTCACCAGTCGTGTCCTGTAACATGTGGATGGAGCTTGGACAGATAAAGTTATCCTGAGATGGCCTCATATCATGTGGGGTAATGTGGGAGCGGGGACAAAGGAGGGTTAAGGGTTTACGTTAGACATTGTGATAGGCTTGTCTGAAAAGATGCGTCTTTAGTTTGCGTTTGAAGCTGTAGAAATTGGGAATTAATCTGATTGTCCGGGGTAGAGCATTCCAGAGAAGTGGTGCAGCTCGGGAGAAGTCTTGTATACGAGCGTGGGAGGTTCTGATAATAGAGGATGTAAGTGTTAGGTCATTGAGTGAACGGAGAGCACGGGTTGGGCGGTAGACAGAGATGAGGGAGGAAATGTAGGGAGGTGCGGCATTATGGAGAGCCTTGTGGATGAGGGTGATAACTTTATTTTATTCTATAATGAATAGGCAGCCAATGTAGCGACTGGCACAGACCCGAGGCATCGCTGTAGCGTCTAGCCTGATAGATGAGCCTGGCCGCTGCATTCAGAATAGATTGTAGAGGGGAGAGTTTAGTGAGGGGAAGACCGATTAGTAAGGAGTTACAGTAGTCAAGGCGAGAATGAATCAGAGAGACAATAAGTGTCTTGTATAGGGTCCTGTGTGCTCTAAATATGGTGTCAGGACGTTACAAAAATGTGACCAAAAGCAGAGAAGGGAATAAAATGAACCTTATCAATGCCCTGCTGCTCTGCTAGTCCCCACCAGTCTCAGCTTAGTTCCTGCAGCAATGACAAGACATACATGACCTCTGCAACCAATCTAACATGGCAATTTATAGACCATGGGGAGGTGAGGTGCAGAGTGGGACTGCGCAGGTAAGTAAAGGGTTTATTCATTTGTTTTATATTTATCTCATCTCATTTTCTGTTCCTGCCTAACTTTTTGTAAATCTAGAACAATCCCTTTAAGTTAGGCTACATGCACACAAACATTGAAAAATACTGCGGTGAAATGGATGCAATATCAGTTTTTTTTAATGGCCATTTTGCATCTGTGGGACATTTACTTTAATGGATCCCTTATGGATGGATCTGTCCTATCCTATTAATGAGTCAGTAAAACAGACCATCAAAATAATAGATGTGTGAATAGTCCCATTGATATGAATGGGGGAAATGTATTATCCATCTGCTCAAGTTTTCTGGTCTAGATGGGTGTTAATATGGTGCACCTTTCGTACAATGCCCTGATGTACGTCATATCCCACTTTGCTTATATAAACTCCCATGAAATGAAATCATGCACAAGAGTGTCCCTTTAAATGAGAGATTACAGAAGAAAATCTGAAACCAAAAATTTGATTTCATATAGAAGTAACTGATTTCAGAAGACGTCTTTTATAATATAGAACAGTTTCGGAAGCTGCAGTGTCCCCCACACTAAACCATTTTATTCCAAGGAAATTTCTAACTGTTTAAAGTTGCAATTTTAATAATTTTCTTAATTATAGAGAGATGTTTAATTTTTGTTCATGCTGCCATGTAAGATTGCTAAAAATGGCAAATGAAACTATGGAAACAGAGAATTCGCATTGCTCAATAATCTAGCAATCGCTGGGGAAAACTATAGCAACACTCATTTTCTTGCATCAATCATGGGTGAAAGCCTTCTGGCATGAAAATAGAGTTAAAAATAAAGGAAATGGAAAAATCCTATATATCATTATTCCTTCTGTTTCTATAAACTTGGCCCAATGATTGAACCAGATGACGTTCAGTATTGTTCAGGACAGGTTCAATTCATTTCTAGCAAAATAGACAAGGACAGAAAAAAAACAAGATTGCTCATAAGTAGAGATGAGCGAACACTAAAATGTTTGAGGTTCGAAATTCGATTCGAACAGCCGCTCACTGTTCGAGTGTTCGAATGGGTTTCGAACCCCATTATAGTCTATGGGGAACATAAACTCGTTAAGGGGGAAACCCAAATTCGTGTCTGGAGGGTCACCAAGTCCACTATGACACCCCAGGAAATGATACCAACACCCTGGAATGACACTGGGACAGCAGGGGAAGCATGTCTGGGGGCATAAAAGTCACTTTATTTCATGGAAATCCCTGTCAGTTTGCGATTTTCGCAAGCTAACTTTTCCCCATAGAAATGCATTGGCCAGTGCTGATTGGCCAGAGTACGGAACTCGACCAATCAGCGCTGGCTCTGCTGGAGGAGGCGGAGTCTAAGATCGCTCCACACCAGTCTCCATTCAGGTCCGACCTTAGACTCCGCCTCCTCCGGCAGAGCCAGCGCTGATTGGCCGAAGGCTGGCCAATGCATTCCTATGCGAATGCAGAGACTTAGCAGTGCTGAGTCAGTTTTGCTCAACTACACATCTGATGCACACTCGGCACTGCTACATCAGATGTAGCAATCTGATGTAGCAGAGCCGAGGGTGCACTAGAACCCCTGTGCAAACTCAGTTCACGCTAATAGAATGCATTGGCCAGCGCTGATTGGCCAATGCATTCTATTAGCCCGATGAAGTAGAGCTGAATGTGTGTGCTAAGCACACTCATTCAGCACTGCTTCATCACGCCAATACAATGCATTAGCCAGTGCTGATTGGCCAGAGTACAGAATTCGGCCAATCAGCGCTGGCTCTGCTGGAGGAGGCGGAGTCTAAGGTCGGACCTGAATGGAGACTGGTGTGGAGCGATCTTAGACTCCGCCTCCTCCAGCAGAGCCAGCGCTGATTGGCCGAATTCCGTACTCTGGCCAATCAGCGCTGGCCAATGCATTCTATTAGCTTGATGAAGCAGAGTGTGCACAAGGGTTCAAGCGCACCCTCGGCTCTGATGTAGCAGAGCCGAGGGTGCACAAGGGTTCAAGTGCACCCTCGGCTCTCCTACATCAGAATCGGATTTCGAACCTCGGACATTTTAGTGTTCGCTCATCTCTAGCTATTAGCACTTACCTAGTTATTGCAGTAAAGCAGCTAGGGTATTCTTTAGAGCCTTCTCAGCGTATCACTGGGCAGCATTTCTTTTACATATTGGGAATCTGCACTCTAGCTTCCATCTGCTTTGTCACACTTTGTTCATGCTTTATGCCGTCTAGATATGACAAATTCACAGCGACTGATGACTCCCCCACAATTTGTTCCACTTAACTCATCACCGTATTGGGCTGATAGTTCACCATATTGTATATCTATTCACATCACATCAGTGCTGCTGTTCTATAGCTCTGAGTATTGACGTTACCTTTCTTCACACAAAGGATTCTATTTCAGAACAGTACAAAAGTACAGTATGTTCTATACAGCAATGATTAGATTATACTGTACGGCATTGACTGCTTTTCTTTCCCTTATCTTTTATGAAACAGTTTTGCAGTTTTTACTCGCACTTGGCTAAAGCCCCCTCTTAAAGTACACTTATTTTGTTGTTATCTTGTTCCCCTGCTTGATCAACTTAAAGTAGTAATAAATACTACTTGTGGCGGACGAGGTCTGCTGTACCTGCTGCTTGTCCTTATAATGCTAAGACAGCTTTAAGTTACGCCAACGGGGGACTTGAGAGGACGGAGAATGGTTCTGGACAGTAAGTCTCCTTAAATGTTTAACAAGTCAAATGAAATTTTTAATACGAACAACTGGAAGTGCTTTTAGAATTTTTGACTAAAATCTGATATAAGTGAAATAGTGAATGGCAGTAATATTTAGCGATTGTATTTATTGCGACCATTCTAAGCTGCAGTATCGGAACACTCCTATTAAAGCTTATATAACCTCAAGGATGTTGACAAAGAAGCAAAAGGGCATATTTGCTCAGAAGCATTGGAGAAGCCGAACATAAATATGGCATTATGTATGATCACAATACTTTTTACTACTAGTATGTCAGCCAGCTGCCAGGTGACCAAATGTTACTGTGGCGCCATTGTACGAATCTTTGTGTATTAACTACTTGGTGACTGGCCGGTTTTAAACCTTAAAGTGGGACTAAATTTATGAGCAACTTTTGATTTGTGTCATTTATATAGCATATTTTGTATGATACTTTATTGGTATATTTTGTTTCCTTTAATAATGCATTCTGTATTATTTATTATTATGTATTATTATTCTGTATTATTTCCCTTGTTTATCTATTACTGTATGTACTCTACTTCTATCTATGTGTAATGAACAATATGAGGGTGGTGAAGGGTCACTTCAGATAGTTATATCTCGAGCATTATGTATCGTAGAAACTTGCTTCTGACACCTCATTCACAACTACATTCGGTATTCCGTTCAAGAAGTCTGAATGGGAACACCCCCCCCCCCCCGAATAGAATACCAAATGCAACTGCAAGCAGTGTGCAGTGAAAGCACATGGACCCCATAGATTATAATGGGGTCCGTGTGCTTACCGCGCGCTGCCCACATGAATTATGTGGACAGGAAAGTAGATTGTGAACTACTTTCCTGTCCGCATGATCTCTGCGGAGATCTGCCGACAAGCACACAGACCCCATTATAGTCTATGGGGCCTGTGTGCATTCACTCGCACACCGCTTGCAGTTGCATTCAGTATTCCGTTTGAGGGGTTCCTAATGCAGACTCCCTCAGACGGAATCCAAAGGCAGATATGAACGAGGCCTAACCTGCATGGCCAATTTCACCCTTCTACAAATCCAGCTGAATCTAGCCCAGCTACTGAATACTGTAGAGGTCATGCTGTGATACCCCACCTAAAAACCCCATATGTACAAACATTGTGGGAAGGGAGGATTAAATGGAGAGTAAAGGATACTTATATTGGTTTTATTTTGTTTTACCATGATTAAAAACAAAACATAATTTTTTGAAAATGAACGATTTTCTCGGGGTCACCGTGTTCTCACCTATAACTTTTTTACAGTTTTTATTTTTTTATTATTAACAGAACTATATCTAGGACTCTTTATTTGTGCAAAATTTGTAATTTTTTTTGGTACCAATGTTTGATGTGTACAACTTTTTGTTGTTATTGCTATTTTTTCAGGTAAGCAAGGTGACCAAATATGTTAATAAGTGCATTGCGGTACCTTTCTTTTTTATTTTTTACAGCATTCATATGGGATAAGTAACACTATTTTTGGATAACGCGCACCTATACTCACATGGGCATAGGTAACGTTTATTTCATTTATGTGTTTTTTAAATTAAAAGGTAGTTTTTATGTACTTTTTGCTTAGATTTCACTTTTAAATGTTTCAATTTTTTAAATTTTTTTCCTGTCCCACAAGAGAACTTGAACCTGGGATCTTTGAACCCAGTACAATGTACTGCAATACAGGCCTCCTGACTGACGATTTTGCCCCAGAACCACCTGGATCCTGTAATCACTATTGATCATGGCATCTAAGGGGTTAATCCTAGATTTTGGTTTTGGATCAGTAGGGGTCTGATTTTTCTCAGTAGATCACGCAATTCCCAGCATTGCTTACATGCCAGACTCTAACACTGCATTCTGGATAACAGTGTGTTAGGACTGTGCAGTAGGTGCGGCTTAGATATCAAGGACGCAGCCTCTTCCACTGTGACTGTTCAGTCCAGCATGCATGGGGTTAATCCCCTTGCAGCTGATAGGAATGGTCAGTCTTCTGACTGACACTGGTGTCAGCCTATCTGGCTCGAGCACCTGGGCGGGCTGATCGGTCCCACCTTCCCTCCATTTAAGGAGGCTGATTTGGATGCTCGGCGCTCTAGCCTAAAACTCAAATATCACATGCTGCACGGCAATGCGTACATTAGTTTGGCAGAGTACTGCCTTAGCTAGGTAGGGCTTTAGTTAGAATTGTCCCTAGAATTGCCCAGGGAATTCCCACCTAGCTAGCCTTATCTCTATTGTTACATGTGCTGTGGCTGTGTGTTTGGCTTAGCACTGTTATGTTTCCCAGTCTGTCGGTGACCTTAGGCAGGCTGTTACCTGTGGTACTCCATAGCACGTGGCTGTGGTGTGGGTGCAGCCCAGTAGACTGCTGGGAGCACACGGTCATTTTTAGTTGTGTGGTGGGGAAGTAACCACTAAGACTTTAGTATTCATTTAGTGGCTGCTTTGTTCTGCAGTGGCAGCTACTCGGAGAAGTTATCAGAGAAGCAATTTAGTTGGTAGAGTAGCCCAGCAATGATTTTAACTGTCGGACCTTGTTCACACCAGTACGCTCTGCAGTTCTGAGCCCAGTGGGCTCCCCAGGATATCTTTATTTAGTTTTTTTTCATATATCCTGCTGACCGTAACACAGCGGTTATGGGTACTACACCTGTATCCCTTCCATGTCTATGGGACGCTGCTGCAAAAACCTTAACAAGTGTGTTTAAGAATATGCCACAGGGGTCGTGTAAGTGACCCCATTAAAAACTTTCACTTGTTCTACAGGAATTTAGCTGTGCAACTCGGGTGACGTACATACTATTTCCATGACTGATAGGTCAAGGTTTGCATTTATAGTTCAGAAAATATGCTTTAACATGTGTACAGATTTTAGTTTCATGGAAACCCCTCTGTCTGTACCTGCTTGAGAGCTTCACACCAATTCATTATTGCTTTTATAGATATCCTTCTACTAACATGTGTGCCTTACTTTCTCACCATATTGTTACTGTTATCTTTTATCTCTATTGAATACACCTTTCTTTTGAGCTTAGTTCTTTGCCGCTTCTTTTGTAACCTGTCAAGAGCTCTCAAGTGAAGCCTTTATCTAGAGTGTCCTCTATTTAATAAAAGTATGGACAATATCCATCAAGTGTGCTTCTATACTAAGACGTATCCACTCCTTGCTGACCACTCTGTAGCATAGCTCTAGCAGGAAGCTAACACGTGAATTTTCAAGGTACCCAATCGCTAACTTATGAAAGCAGTAGAAATACCCAATGTGCTTCTTCAATGAGTCTCCAATTTTAAAGCTAAATTGGCCATGCTTGTCTTAAAGCCCCATTTATGCTAAATTTATTATACTATAGCACTCACATTTCAGATGCATAGGTCACATTATTAAGTCTCTGAACAATTCACCCGTCTGGTCATGTGATCAGCAGATTGAGATTGATCTGCCAGTTCACACACTGACCAGATGTGACTTTTTCTATGTGACTCTAAGATATGCTATATGGGATTTCTCTTCTGGACCCATGCATTTTGGATCCACTGCTGGGCTTCACACGTACTGTGCCGGACTTTTGCCATCTCCCACCATATCTCAGGATATTTTAAAGGGGTTATCCAGCTTCCAAAAATTATCTGCAAATACATTCACAATAGAGCTAAATATTCACTGTTCCTTTCATTTGGCTTTATTTTACTTGCTGATTTTTGTTTCAGTTATTTACATGCAGTGAATCTGTGGACCAACTACACTTCTCATGTTTCATGTCCCTATTCTCGCTCTCTGTGTATCGATCACTTCCATGTCTGAGATCACATGATGCAGTGATGTTTTGTTTGCTGCCTTAACTGGTCAAAGGAGGGAGGGGTTGTGAACTTGCAAGTGAAACGTCACTCTGAGGTCATCGACCTGAAAATAGATCTGATAAACCATGCTGAATTTAAACAAAATAAATATTAGGAAGTGTTTTGTATTGATTCATCTTATTTGGCCCATATTTTTTAAAAATTGAATAACCCCCTTTAAGCAAAAAGGAATGGTAAGAATTGATGCATCTATGTTTAGAAATGTGTTAATATTTTAATGTTTTTACAGGGTTCTTCTATGAGGGGGCATTCACACGATGTAACGCGGTGTTGATTCTGACACATAAACTCGTTTCAGAATCAGCGCAGCAAAACAGAATCCCATTGATTTCAATGGGTTCCGTTTAGCACGCGTAACACATTGAAATCAATGGGTTAAAAATCCTCCCATTGATTTCAATGTGTTACGCACGCTAAACGGAACCCATTGAAGTCAATGGGATTCTGTTTTGCAGTGCTGATTCTGACACGAGTTTACGTGTCAGAATCAATTCCGCGTTACATCATGGGAATGCCCCCCTTAAAGCGATTTTCCAAGATAAAATATTGGGAGCTTTACTATGGATGTTATCAATTTCAGATCAGTGGAGGCCAACATCTAGTACCCAGGACCGAACCTAGTCTCTCTGCTACTTGAGGTGACCAATAGAAAGGTACCCCCCCCAAAAAAAAAAAACAAAAACAAACCCAAAACAGCTATCTTTGGTTATATGATGGGAACCACTTAACTAAAATTTGCACATTACATTATCCCCTTTATTGGCTCCCACACAGTATATTGTCACCTTTACTGGCTCTTACAAAGTATATTATCCCTTTTTAGCCCACACACAGTCATATAGGCTTAGATGCAAATTTTCCTACAGTTTTCGGGCTCTGTCTGAACCAGAAAGTTTGTCACCTGTGAAGCACTCATACCCTGAGCTCTACAGTATGATAAGGGGAGGCCCGGGAAGGTAGGGAAAAATAACAAACACTTAAGATTATCTTTCTTTACCTTTCCTGGCCCTACCATATGGGTCCTTGTTGATGCCTGAAGCATTATGCCAAATGCAGGTCAGAAGACGGAGCTGAGGGACCACTGGATGCCCAGTAGGGTTGATTATAACTGTTTGTTGTTTTTATTAATTTCCCTTGGTGAGGCAACAGTTTGGCTGCTACCTATTATTAACTCACTAATCCTTATTCCTGTTGTGCCCATCCTCCGCTACTGCCTCTAGGGCGCAGATGTTGAAGAACACTGCAGCACCCTCTGGAGGAAGCAGGGGAAATTGAACTGGACAGGAGTGGGAATTGGTGAATTAAACATTGGCCGTTACCTGTTGGAAAAAATGCTTCCCTTCAGTTTCTATCAAGATGCATCGCTTGACGCTACTGCCTCAGGTCGCCTAATGGCAGATGTGACCCTGCCAGCACCCCAACCAAATGGCTTTTCTCAGCCATTGATAAAGAGAGAATAGAGAAGGAAGCAGTCACATTAATTAAAGTCAAACTCCTGTGATTTACGACTTATCCTCTACAAGTGATAAGTAACGGCATCTCCATGCTGAAGTTGCTGTCTGTTAGTTACACTGTGATAAGGGAAGGTTTTAGGACTTTTATCGTCACTTTTATCTACAAAATGTAACCCCTTATAGTGATCATTGTAAAGTGAAACTGTCTTTGCATTCACACTGTGTGAGCAGAACTCTGCCACCCCTCCTTTACCTACGTCCTGAATGTTTGCTCCTCCTCAGCAGGCAGCCTAGCTAGACATAACACAAGCAGTTTATAGCCCTCTATTATACTAAACTGCTGGTTAATTTATACATGGACTAGAGGTCCAGAAAAAAAGCCATACTGAATATAAAAACCATAGAAAACCTAATTTTTGTTGAAAAAGTATATAAATGTGTAATCCCTGTGATAAGAAGAAGTAGGAAAGCAAAATTTTAACATTATTATGTGCAATAGTATATATAAAAATTACTTAGTTTTAGGTAAAATAAGCAAAATTTACATATTTTTCACATTTTACATCATTCTTCTACTTCTAGTGAAAAAAAATATTCAACTTATTTAACAAATAAGGCTAGTTATTTCCAGCCTTAAAACATTATGGTAAAAATAGATGAGGTGTGCAAAGCCATTTAGAAGATAGTGCTGTGTAAAGCAATACATACCATGCTAAATTTGGCCTGGGCATTGGAAAGGGTTAAATTTGACTCTTGAAATAAAAGAGAGAACATTTCAGAAGAACATTAATAATAGAATGTAAGCTATATGAGTACATTTATTTTTAGGTGAAAATATGGGGTCTTCAGTCACGGTATAAAACAATGCATATACAGTATATAATAGTTTAAGTGGAACTGTCATTTAAGGTCACATTGTTTTTAGAAAATCTGTAAGTTACAGTAGGAATAACATTATAAACTGCAAACTTTTCAGCATACCAATAAATAAAAATGCATAGAATACCAAATTGTGTAAAGGTCAAATTACAATGGCCCCGGGCTTCACCTGCAGCGCTGCTGCTTAGAGGAGACTCTCACTTGTCTGTATTCCTAATTGAAGTTATCATGTATGACAGTGCTCTCCCAGTTCAGCCTCAGTGCTTCGCCCTGTTGGGGCTTACTAGCAGATAGTAACATTTAGAGTTCCTACTCTACACAAAACATTACTGTAGGGCAATTAAGAGCTATCACATGACAAATATTAATTGACAATTTCTGTACTTACTTAAAATAGTAAGTGTAGCATTTAATTTACAGCATTCAATGAATGAATATGTTAATATTTACGAGGAATGTCTACCATGTATAATTATACTGGATGTATTTTACAATACTGAACAAAAACTAGGGATCTCGTCTTTGGAACAATGCTTATTGGCATATATGTTAGTTAATTAATAGCCGTACTACAGTTAGCATTAATGCAAAAGGATGTATGTGACACTCAGTAGATTGTTCTAATTCGGGTGCTGATATAGACGTTTAACCCAAACCAAATAATTGACAAAAAAAATTTCAGCACTCCTTCAGATTAATGCAAACTGATGAATTTCAATATAATCCAACAACAGCGTAACAATTCAGAGTGACGTTTCGATCAGTTAAACCTTCATCAGACTCTACAGTTTGCCGTGTAAGCGGGAGAGTGCAGGTAAGTATTTGCTGGTTTAAAGGCTCCAAGAGAAGATGGCAACAGCTGTATGTGCAATGTGTCTCTGCAATGTGTGCAAAATCAGGCCAGCCTATATCCCTTTCCCCTAGGCCGCATCTTCTCAATCACACTGCAGGGACCCAGTCATCTTGCAGTGACTGGTTGCTGCCATGGTGTAAGCACATATACTCAGCTCACTGAGTGAAAAGTGGCCAGATCAAGGCAAGAGCCAGGCAGTAGGCCACTATCAGGACCATAGGCCAGACACAGCTAGAAGCAAGGGCTAGACAGTTATTACTGGAAAATAAATTACTTTTGTGATATTTTAGGAATTTTGAGAATGAGTATCGAGAAATATTTGGATTTAGCTATATAGTCGGCCCCCAGAATGAATTGTACTGGTGGGCCCTAAGGAGCCCAGTCTGTCACTGAACTTTCTTAAGAATTTATGGATAGTTACTTATAGTTCATCTCAATACAAGATCTAGGCTTTAGGCAGCCTCAGAATTCAGTCTAAACTACACACCCAGTTTCACAAGGAGGTACAGATGTGTCTTCTCTTACCTTTCCTCTTGACTGGATATATCCAAATATTTGCCGCAAGATATCTGTCCTACATGTGCCTATGTACAGTTACCTAGTGGTTGTGTTGTGAATTACAGCCTATAATGTATTGTGCTAGCATTTTGCAATATTGTATTGAATTTGTTTCATGCAAAAAAAAATATATATTTTTTTTCATTCAGACATGATGCAAATAATAATAATAATAATAATAATAATAATAAAATATAAGAAGGTACAAAACAATTAGAGATGAGCGAGTAGTACTACGGTATTCGAAATACTCGTACTCGATCGAGTACCACTCGCTGTTCGAATGTAAAATTTCGATGCAGAACCAGCATTGATTGGCCGAATGCTATAC
Organism: Leptodactylus fuscus; assembly: GCF_031893055.1. Taxonomy (NCBI): domain Eukaryota; kingdom Metazoa; phylum Chordata; class Amphibia; order Anura; family Leptodactylidae; genus Leptodactylus; species Leptodactylus fuscus. The sequence goes on from NC_134266.1 coordinate 55,373,758, forward strand.
AGTCGGCCAATCAATGCTGGTTCTTCTCCTACCTTTAGAAGTCTTCTCCGTGCAGCTTCCCCATGGTGTCTTCCGGCTCTGAATTCACTCTGCCAGGCATCGGGCCTGGGCAAAGCTGACTGCGCATGTCCGCTTGCAGTGCGGGCATGCTCAGTTGGCTCTGCCCAGGCCCGATGCCTGGCAGAGTGAATGAAGAGCCAGAAGATGCCGCGGGGATGCTGCACGGAGAAGACTTCTTGGAGGATCCAGCCCGACCATCACTCGTGGACTTGGTAAGTATAATTTGATCAAACGTTGCCTACCCCTGAAACGAGCATTTTCCCCCAAAGACTATAATAGGGTTCGAAATTCGATTTGAGTAGTCGAATATTGAGGGGCTACTCGAAACGAATATCGAACCTCGAACATTTTACTGTTCGCTCATCTCTAAAAACAATCATTAGATTTTTTTATGGGACAGTTACTCCCATTCAAGACATTCTTTAAAATCTTTTTAAAACTAAAGTTAAAATAAAGTAATTTCCTTAGAATATATTTAATTCTAAAATAAGCACCTCATTAGGATGGCAAATATTGTAGCTGGTGGTCTGGACTAGATGTATCTGGAATTAAACCAAACACAATGTACTAGTTGGTTGATGAGCTGACTATAACATCGGCTACATTTAGAAAAAATAAAACACTAACAAGGTTGTAGACTGAACATCTGTGGGACCAGAAATAAAACCAGAAGCTTTGGAAAATAACTTGATTATAGGATAGGAGAAGAAAGACAAAGTTTAACAGAGAGCCATTGACAGCTGAGTACATATGTGTAATTTATAGAATATAATTTACTAGGAAAGGGTTATAATTTTCTGCGAAAATGGACCAGCCATACAAAAGTCAAAATTTCTACTGAAACAGAACAGAAATACAATGTGTGTAAATAATTATCCACTTCCTGAATCTCCCCGGCTTTTAGCACATTAAAATAAAATCCAAACCATTTGTAGAACAAAATGAAAAAGTATCTATCTATCTATCTATCTATCTATCTATCTATCTACCATCTATATCTATCATACAGTATCTATCTATCTATCTATCTATCTATCTATCTATCTATCTATCTATCTCCTATCTATCTATCTATCTATCTATCTATCTATCTATCTCCTATCTATCTATCTATCTATCTATCTATCTATCTCCTATCTATCTATCTATCTATCTATCTATCTATCTATCTATCTATCTATCTATCTATCCAGTGCTGCATTGGACTTTGTTACCTACTCTGTGTATATATGATCTATCCAAAATTATGGAGTGCTTGCACAATAAGACCATATTAATTTCATAGGTACTTATTGCATGCTAAGAGAAACAAACAATCAGACTACAGAATACATACAGCACAGTGCAGATAGCCAATAAACAATGTGCAAGGTATGAGAAAGTGAAAGGCAAAGTGCTGGAGTCCCGCTATATCCGCCCAAGATTCCTGACATATGTGTGGTCCAGTGTGGGTCTGGGATAGTTTTCAGACCCAAGGTGTGGGTCCTAAGGCTTGTTACTGGCAAATAAAAGGTTGCAGAGCTTGCACTTCTGCGCATATCCAGGAAGTATGGATGTGGATGGGTCTGTCCTGTAACCCTGAGTCCGGTGAGACTAATTTGTGCTTATGTTTTTTATGTGTCTGGTGTCCCCACAAAGGAAACACATAGAAAATGCAAAGATGCAGAAAGTCCATGTGTCCAGTCAGAGCTGTCAAATAGAGGATAGGAGAATGCACCTTAGGAATAGAATGGCAAGGGTAAAAAGGGCAGGTGACAAGAGACATCTCTGGCATATTCCACAATGAATATTAATAGGGGACAGGGAATCAGTTGTGAGTTTTAAATGGGCTATTGGGTCACTGTAAGGGGCTCATAGGGTGCAATGGAAGTGGCCCATAATTCCCATAAATCTAAGAGCCCTGAGCAAGTTATTCCCAGAGCAAACTAACAAAGACCTTCTTGATATTGAGGGCCAATAGTAATATGGGTTTGCACTGGGGATTGGCTCAATGTATAATATTGCAATGCTTCTGAACGTTGTCAGCCTCCTGTCGACCAGGGATGAATCCAATGTGATCATGAATGAATCAATGATGGGAGTAAGCATTTATTAAAGACAATATTGGAACAAATTAGAGGAAATTTTAAAAAATTTTCAGAAAGTGATATCTAATCCAGCCTGATGTTGTTTTATGCCAATCCTACATTTAATAATACCCTGTTAATGAAAGTGATGCTGACAGGACAATAACTATAAACACACCTTATATAGAGGGCTAGAACAAGGGACACAAGCTGAAATTAGTTGGGGAAAAGATTAGAAGCAATGTCAAGAAATATTATTTTACTGGGTCAAAACGGTGGCTCAGTGGTTAGCACAGCAATCTTGCAGCGCTGGAGTCTTGGGTTTGAATCCCGCAAGGAACAACATCTGCAAGGAGTTTGTATGTTCTCCCCGTGTTTGCATAGATTTCCTCCCATTCTACAAAGATATACCTAAAATGAAAAAAAAAAAAAAAAACTATTTTACTGAAAGAGTAGTGGAGGCTTGGAACAAACTTCCAAGATGTGGTTGGGAAATCTTCAGAAAGTGAATTTAAGAATTAGTCAGCTTAGCTGTGATTCTTATTCGAAATGGCTAAATAATATTCTTATTTCTTGCACACCCTTAGTGACAATGGGCTCCATAGTGACACATTTTTGGATGCATAATGATAAAATCCCTAGTAAACAGGTTTTTAATGGGTTTTGTAAGATATGCCAAAGTATTTTTAGAAGTTACACTTATGCATATTTATTTTACATAATGACTTGTGAGTTGCTTCTATATATAATGGCAAAATATAGCACAACTATCTTATCCCTGCCAACAGTTTGAGATTCTGCTCCGTCTTGCACTGATTTGAGAAGCAATACAAAAGTGTTATATAAACTGCCAGAATCCGAGATAATAAGTGTAAATAAGTCTGAGAAAATTAGTAGCACTTTCTTTATTTCTGCCACTTAATCTAAAACAAGCCCTGATCAGCAGTCATTGAAAGACGAGAATTGTGACTAACAGAATATCCTGAAGTTTCTGGAGAAATGACTTTAGATTCATATTTCATTTGTCATCTTTCATGAACATTATGCTGCTGGCTATGTAGTATAGAATATTGCAAATTCCCTCTTGTTTTGCCTGATTGTTTTATAAAGAATAATACCCATAAAATACTTAAAGACTAGACTGAATACAGCACTTTAATATATACAGATATAATAGTCATTAAACAAACTTCTGCCGCACCATTTTCGCTGTCTGGTGTATTACAAAGAGCTAAGTATTAGCATGAAACAAAGAGTTATTGCAATACAAATGTTTATTTTATGACTGTTACATGTGTATATACAGCAAAATGTTATTTGTTACTTTATAGAAATGGTAATGTACTTTGTGGCGTCCCAGGTGATGTTTCCTGCATTGAATATGTTACAAAAATTAAATAGCTGATTTTTTATCAAGCAGTAAAATATAACAACTGTTTTATAGCTTCTTTGCTCAACTGCCTTCACCTCCTGCTATATCTGCCTTGAGACAGATTACAGGTCACCTGACTCCGATTATTTTGTATATAGAAGTCTATGAAGGGAGGAGTGAGCAGGAATAGTAGGCGATCAAAGAAGAAAGGCAGGCTTAGACTAATGTTGTTACTAAATAGCAGCTTTTTAGCACAACCAAAGTACGGTATTTAGATCCTTATACATTAGTTTTTTCTTTATATATGTCCTGCATCTTCATTATGCTGTTTTTGAGTGATAGAGAAACTGATATAGAGCAGATTCTCCCTTACTTACTGTGTAGGGGAAAAACACTAAAACCTGTAGACTATAAGTCATATAATGAACAGATATAGTGTTCTTACTCATGTAATAACACTATAGTCTTGTTGGCCCTGGTGCAATCTTTTGTCCGGGGCTCCCTACCTCATCCCTACAGAGAATTCTTGATAGTGATGGTTACAGGTGCTAAGGAGTTTAATCCACCTTAGTGTGGTTAGGGTAATCTGTGGATATCCTTGGCTTGGGTGAGATGGAAGCTGTGATCTCAATACTGATGCCAGTGCTTTTGGTCCCCCTAAGGCTCCTGGATCTGGTGTGACTGCACCCTCTGCACCCCCTCATGTTACACCCATAACAGCTTATCCTAAAAATCACCTGAAGCATCCAGTACACTTTAACAAATGGTATACTACTCTATTGGAATAAATAACATAGTATGTCACTCTAATATACTTACTATTAAGACATTGCACTGTGCCATTTGTTAAGTTGGTGCTTGCCACATTCAAAGCTACATTTCTTATATCTTACCAATTGCTGTTGATTTCATATACATGAATTTCACATGAAGTGAATTTATTTAACATGACTAACATATCTGTAACAATTGGATGAAGCTTTATTGACAGTATTTCTAGGCTATTTCTTCCTCTGTCCTTTCCAGTTATGTTGTGTTGGTGCTCCAACCTCGTGTTCTCAAAGGTTAGATGCTCTGAGCTTGAACATTCCAAAATTAGCTACACAGGGTCATTGGTTCAGCCTCTGCCTTAGTCAACAGTACCCGGAGTTCTGTAAGGCCAGTCACTCAGGCTTCTTGTGTTCATTTAGCCATAAGTAATAGGGTATTATTGTTGCTGTCAACCTTTTGAGAGCTGTCATGGTGACCAAAGTGACAAAAATGCCAGCAATTCAGCCTACTTTGCTTTGGAGTGTATTTGAGCTAATGATGTTCCTTTTTGAAGGTATTACAAATAGGGTGCTCAGAATTGTAAATTTATAGTACGTTCTGTTTTATTCTTTACTACTTGCTCAATGGTTTGTGTCACAATATTTTTTAAGAAGAATTGTTAGGATTATGGCGCAGCATCCCTTGGTGAACACTTCTCAGATCTATAGCCAGTTCTTAAATACTTGTAGACTTGCCAAGGTAGGAGCTTTTACACTAGTTCATACAGTATATTCTCTCATCTTCATTCTGTACAAGCCAGAAGCCTCTGTGTGTAAAGATTCCTATGTGCAAATTCAGCCTAGATTAAAATACAGCTAACTTACTTCTGGAAGAGCTTCCAAAGAACATTTCCATAATAGCTGTTCTAGTATCACCGAGGTTAAATTTCACATTCAAAGCTGATTTGTCACTTCTCATTTACATGACTTGCATGTATAGCAAAAGCAAAAACATAGCACTAAATTAAAATGTCAAGTGCATTTCAAAAGAAATGAATTCTCAGGGTGTTATTGTTACTATAACAGCAAAACTTACCAAACCTTTTGTCGATTCTGCATCCTTTTACATTCGTTTTAAATGGGCAAGACCTTATAGCTTACTGTCTAGGGGAAACAATGCATGGTATAGCTATTTTATCTTCATTATAACACCCACCATACACATTTCCTTTTTTAAACAACTTAACACTTCTGGTATAAATAATCCAGCAGATTGGAAAAAGGTAATCTGTTCTTTCATTATGTATAAAGTAATGACTTCTTTCTGTTGTATAGGCACCATGGTCAGATATTGTGAATTAAATAAAAATACAGTCCTTGAAAACAAACATATGGCTCATTTTCTAAAATATGAAAAATGTATCTGGGGCTTATGGTTATATAAGGTTTTAGCATGTTTAGTTATAAATATAACTGTATATATATATATATATATATATATATATACATATATATATATATATATATATATCTATAGAGAGAGAGAGAGAGAGAGAGAGAGGGAGAGAGACTTACTCAGTATATTAGCCCTAGGTTTCTGACATATGTGGGGTGTGGTGCGGGTCTTCAGTAGGCTGGTTTGCATCCTGAGCTTTTTACTAGGCTGTAGAGCTTGCACTTCAGGGCAGATCCTGGGAGCGAGAGGAAGGGCCTGGATCTGTCCTGAAACCCTGAGAGTCTGGTGAGACTGTACTGTGCTATTTTGTTTTTCTGTGTGGTTGGCAGTAAGCTACATGTATAATTAGCCTTATACTGTTTAGCTTCGTGCTCGGACAAGCAGGGTTTTGTTTGAATTTTTTTTTTTTTAAGTTAAGGCTGTATTTTATTTTGCTTATTCTGTGTTAGGTTTATACACTTCTCTTATATGGTTTACAACAGTTGGCCTTTGTTTTTTAAAGTTGAATAGAAATAAAAAACTAACCTTCTTGTCTATAGCAAACAATAAGAGCTCAGCTGCATTAAAAAAAAAAAAAAAAGTATAAGCTTTTCTGCTATGATCAACATGGATTATTACTAGAGATGAGTAAAACAATTTAGAAAAAAAAAACAGATTCATTACCATGTTGCAAAGAGTTTGTGTTGAATCTGAACTTTATATGATGCGTTTCACAAATACCAACTAAAAATGTGACCACCATGTGAAAAGCATGGAAACAGAAGAAACAATCACATGACCTTGGGGATCAGATGCCCTTACCCATAATACCTTACAAAACAATCCTCATAACAGAGACAACCAATCATGAGGGACTAATAAGCCTAAGGTCATTTCTGACTCAGTCAACATAAGCAAAGATGTCCATTTTATGCATAGAAATCAGAGCGCGAGAGTTTCAGACAGACAGTGCACGGTTCTGAGGATTACTGTACTTCGGACCTGAGAAGACTTTGATTTAATTAATAAATTAAAAGTCTAATGTCTAAGGGCATAACATGTCCATGAAAAATGGCATTTTGACAACACATTGAATTCAATGTGTATATTCACATGGCCATGTTTTTGCACATATGTTCACATGTATACGTATGTAACTATCTATAAAATAAGATAATCCTTTAATAGTCCCACAGTGGGGAAATTTCAGTATGTTACAAGTATATACTAGTAGTCTGGTGGTCAGGATTAGCCCCATATACTCTTGGCTGCTCTGGTAGTCAATAATGTTTACACAAATGCTGCTTTCATCAGTAATGACATTATGCTCATTGTAGATGTGGCCAACATCTGAAGTCATATGCACAACGAACGACACCTGATTAGGATCAATAAGGAAGAGATTGTAACAAAAACTATGTTTCTCACACAATTGTGCAAAAGGGTAGGGGACTTATATGTGGTCTCAATTAGAAGGAATTATTTCAGTACATTTTTTGTCTGTAGACAAAATATATCTCAGAAAACCCCTTTAACATACAAACTATGCAGCATCCTTAAAGGGTTATTGAGCTAATAGGTGAATAAGTAGAGTTCATGAAGTCCTCGAATTTGCGCTTTCAGTTTGGAACAAACTGGTGTGAGGCTAAACTAAACTTCAGGTCTGAATAGGCAAACCAATGCCAAATCTTCAAATCTATGCTAATCTCTAGGAGTTACTGTAGTAAGTTTGATAAATTAGGAAAAAAGGAGAGATACATTATTATGCTAGATCCACACTAGCACTTGATCTCTGTTCAGTCCAAAGGAGACTCCAACAAAGATATTAACCTAGCCTTAGTATGTGATACATTTGGCACATTGTAGAAGATTTAGGTTACTTTAGGCAAATATTTTTCCTTATTTTTGGCACCTTTTCAGTCAAACTATTTTACAAAAGCCAATTCCCCATTGTAATAAAGCAAAAAAAAAAAAAAAAAACTGTCTAAAACCTATAACGGAGCTGGCATGACAGATTTATTGAGACTGGTATTTAATTAAGGTCCTCACAGGCACTGGAGGCTCCTTATTCATCAAGAGGCTTCGGCATCTTAATAAATCAGGCACATGTCTGATGAAAATGGAAATCAAAGCCTTATACTATATCAGGTTGAGGCTTCCTTGCCTTACCCTTTCCCCTCCCTGTTGCATTGGCAGAATGTGGTGAGCAGGGTGTATAACAGGGAATAGGTCGCACATTTGGCATAAGAATGGGCATAGAGAGGCTGATAAATTCCACCATTGTTGCTTAGGAAATATGACCTGTATTTCTACACGGTGGTCAATTCTTCATCCTGTAGGCTAATGCACTAGTCATCTTATAGACTAACATACTTGCGAGAAGAGATGTTGGAAACATATTTTAGGACGGGAAATATAAAAATAAAAAAAGTTTCAATTGCAGGTCATGGGTTATTCAGTTTCTTTGGTCATGGGCTTCTAGAGTTACATGTCATACATTTAATGTTATTTTACATATAAAAATGTAGTAAATGTATTGGTGTCATGCTACAGTAATTAGAAATGGCAGAATCAGGCTCATTATAATTTTACCTGCAACATGGGAAATCCATTCTGACAGTATGAAGGAAACCAACATTAAAAATGAGCAAGACTGTGAGCTTGGATTTTGTCTAACATACATTAAGAGATCAAAGTTTTCTTTTTCATTTCTACAGTCTCTAAGATAAATTATGTTCCAAAAAGTACTTTTAGCTAAATATTTAAAAATTTTTTCGTAGATAATGTTATTTATCTTTATTCTCTACATTTAAACAAGGTAATATATATATATGTTACTATTGCATAATTTATCTATATATATATATATATATATATATATATATATATATATATATATATATATAATTTTAGAGAATTGCCGATTGAGCAATTCCCCAGCGCTACTGCTGAGACCAGGGAGGAAGAAATCACAGTGAGACCCAAACTGAACCCAGCCCCTGTCCCTACCTACTTGCCTCAACTACCATAAACGGTAAGGGACAACTAGGTGTCAGTCCCTTCTCTAGATAAGTGTTACACAGAACAGGACAAGACAAGAAAACACAGAAAAGAAGTCAGCAAGCCAAAACCAGAGAGACAAAACAGTACCAAATCACAATCCATGGGGCCACACGGTGGCTCAGTGGTTAGCACTGCAGCCTTGCAGCACTGGAGTCCTGGTGTTCAAATCCCGCCAAGGGCATAAAACTATCTGCAAGGAGTTTGTATGTTCTCCCCGTGTTTGCATGGATCTCCATCCCATATTCCAAAGACATACTGATAGGGAAAAATGTACATTGTGAGCTCTATGTGGGGCTCACAATCTACATTTAAAAAAAAAATAAAAAATCACAATCCATAAGCCAAAGAGCAGAGGTCAGTAAATAAAATATAAGACCAAGGAAAACTGCTTATCAAGATCAAAGACACAATAGCGAGCAACCATGTTTGGGCTGATGGTCAGTTAAGGAAGTCCAGGCAGAAAAGCTGTCAATCACAAGCATATAACAATTCTAGTTAACAGTTCTGATGCAGAATGACAAGAGTGCCAGAGCAGGTAATCACCAGTGCGTCATACAATGAGGCCATAGGACAGTGCAGGAGCACTGAGCGGGTGAGGACGTAACATATTATATATATATATATATATATAATTATATATATACATATATATATATATATATATATATATATATATATATATATATATATATACATATCATACAAAAGCATATTTTATAAAAATAGTGGATCAGATTATTTCAGCCATACACATTTCTATTCAAGGTATAAATTATGTACGCTGTAATCATATAATCATTAATACATGTACATAGTAGAATTTCTTGTACTAGAGGATTTCATCCTGGTATTGTCATATTGACATATCTGCCTTCCAAATGAAAAGGACTAGGGGCAACTCCAGAATATTTGCATAGTTGAGCAAAAAATATGTATCAATAACTGACTCTAGAATGTTGCTTTCCTCTTTCTGGTTCTGCCGCAAAATCCAGTAGTATCATTAGAAAACATTTTAGTAACAGATTCCAAGTCCTGTGTAGTCTCTAGGTTTTCATCTGACATTAAAGTGAACCTCTCAGGTGATTTCTGCTGCGCTCTCTGAGAGCGGTATACAGAATGTGTCAATTTCGAAACTGTTGCCTTGCCTGGCAATGTCTGAATATACGCATTAGAGATGATTAGATTTTCAAGAAAATATTGCTTTGTGATATTGTGTCACAAACTGATATCCTATAAGTGTATATATGCAGCTAACCAGTCATTTTGTTGTAAGTCTAGCCTGTTCAGCATCTCAGCATTGTTAGAATTGTAATGAAGAAAGGATGAACATATTGTAACTCGCATAAATTGTTTTTTATTATGACTTTAAACCAGAATCCATTAGGTTAACACAGCTGTTTATCAGAGTACATGAGCACTTAACTCATAGAACTTGAACATACGAGTCTTTAATACAGAAGTATACAGTAGCAAGTGAAGGTATACAGTGGCAATGTTTTGGGCATTATAGTCCTTTGTCAGGCATCATGAAGGCGAAAATAGGACTGTAAATCTTTATGGAAGCCTGGCAGAGCTCCGGACAGTGATAAAGCACCCCGGGTGTGTTAGAATTTCACAACATTGTATTAATTATGTTTCATTATAAGTTATAGTCCTTAAAGGGGTTGTCCCATCTCAAGGATCCTATCTATACTGCTAGCTTATAAGGAGTTAAGACTTTTCCTAAATACATTGTTTCAGCAAAACTGCTTTGTTTGGCCGCTATCTGAGATTCTTCACTTCATTGTTTACATTGCGTTTCCATAACCTTGGACCTGGAGATGATCTTATCTCTCCGCCCAGGACAAATGACGTTGCTCCCTGCTCTCAGGAGGGAGGGGAGCTGAATGCTCCGTGCTTGTATTTCTGAGCTGTTTATTTCTGGCTCTTCCAGTTATTAGTTATCAGTCAGTTAATTGAATTTTGCTGATAAGGGCTGAGACAGGGAGTCTGTTATGTCTGTATGTAAACACAGACCTAAAAAGGAGTATATTGCAAGCTGACTCATGGTCCTGTAGCATGTAAGCTTGTGATTCTCATCACGTAACAAATCAAGCTCTGCTACATCAGCTTCATATTGTGCATCTTCCAGTGATACTGTGCTAATTTATTTACAACCATCCCTCATTACTGACTGCCAACATGTACTGCTATGAAGAAAGATAGCAGATCTGGCTTTGCCTGTTAGACAGCAAGTGAAACCCCGCCCACCAAGTTATTGAGAAAACCCAGAAGTGAATAGAGCACACAGCCTGCAGGTTGGTGAATAAGCCAGTTGGGACAACCCCTTTAGCCTAATTTTAGCCAACACTGACATGTCTGTATTGTAGAAGACTGAACATTGTTATATTCACTACTGTACATATGATTTGGAGCATGATTCCTGAAAACAGAATAAATATTACCAGGCCACCTAGGAGAGATCCCTGCTTAGTCCACATATACAGACTGATCTATAGACTTCTTAGCTTTCTTTGTGGGTATACAGAGTGATACAGAGGTCACTTGATAGATTTACTCTGACATCCCAGTTCATACAAACTAGTTATAATATTTTTTGTTGAGTCTTCATCAGAACCCTAATTCCAAAAAAAAAAGTTGGGGCACTGTGAAAAAAAACACTTTTGTGGTCTCATATGGAACATAGAACACGTATCATAAGTTGAAAATTTTATTGAAATTCAACAAATTAATTCCCAACTTTTTCAAGAAGTCTAAACATCTTCAGCCCCGATTTCTGATACCAAGTAGGTAGACACAATTTTCCAAGCGAAGAATCCAAGAAATTGAAAAGTGATCATTCAAATAAACTGGACAATTCCATTATGTCCTAAATGGAAGTACAACATTCTAAATATATATTGGTTATTTTATTAGGTTTTTTTTTTTTTTTTTTTTTTTTTTTTTAAATATCCCTACAAAATGAAGCATATAGTATAAATTATCGACAAGTGGTATTCGGTACTTTAAAGCAAAAAATATATACATGGTTGGAGACATATTATACTGAGAAATAGAATAAATAACACAGGGACATCAGGCAAGCTATAGCAATCTGTCATCCAATGTCACATTCTGACAGGATCATAGACTATGTCATGACAACATTATATGACACAGGCTATTGTAGGGGATTTTTGCTATATTATTCAAAATGCAGAATGAGGATTCCAGTTAAACTGCAGGGAGGAATCCAAGTTGTTTTTTGCTTTGACAAAGGACATTTTAGAGAAGCTGTCAGGTCACATCAGCATTTGCTGGCATGGACACAATGAGAGCGATAAACTGCCCAGAAGCTTAGCAGCAGATTTATTGTGAAAAGTTCCAGGTTGTTTGAAATTGTTTGAATCTGATATATCTATGTCACTTTGCATTACTCCTCACAATTCTTCATCTCAGCTTTTTAAATTCAGTTTTCATATGGGAACAAATAACAGAAACTGCATGTGTATATTAATCTATAAGCTTAAAGCATATTGTTCATCAATTGGGTTTCCCAAATTGGAGACCCCACTATTCACAAGAGCAAACCTGCTAAAGTAGTTCATATCAGCTTCCATTCTAGTTCGCTTCTTCAATCTTGGGGTGGGAGCTGAAAATGGGTCAAAGCCTTATACACAGTCCAGTCATATAAATCTGACCACCGCCTACTTTTGACGTCAATGTTAAATAACCAGTCGCAGAAGGCACGTGTCATCAGCCATCTGGGTGCACTCATCATTGTGGAAGGCACAATGGATCAACACAAGTATGCATCTATCCTTGCGGACCATGTTCACCTCTACTTGTGAATTGTTTTTCCTCAGGATGATGGCATCTACCAGCAGGACAATGCAATGTGCTATAAAGCTCGCAGTGTACGTGCGTGGTTCGAGGAGCACCAGGATGAGTTTACTGTACTCCCTTGGCCAGCAAAATCCCCGGACTTCAACCCAATCGAGAATCTGTGGGACCACCTCGATCGGGTTGTTCACGCCATAGATGCTCAACTGCGTAACCTAGCACAGCTGGCCACGGCACTGGAGTCGACATGGTTCAACATCCCAGTGAACATCATCACAACATCCCCTCTCTTCCTGCACGTCTCGCAGCGGTCCGCTCTGCCAAAGGTGGTTATTCTGGATCTTGGCAGGTGGTCACATTAATGTGACTGGACTGTGTATTATAGACTAATGGTCATCTTCAGCTAAGTCCAGTTTGAAAAACAGAAGTAACATTTAATTTTACAATTGTTTAGCTTATAGCTGGTCTTCAACTCATGACTCATGGAGGGTAAAAAATGTTCCCTATTTTTTGTAATTTGCCAAAATCCAGTTTATATATTCCCCCATTAGTTATATATTCTAATAGATTTTTTTTCATTTAGGCTCAAAACAATCAGGTTTGGACTGGATCAAATGTTTAGTCTGAACCAGCCAAACACAAACCAGAAATTCTGAAAGGTTTGCTCTTTTCTTTTGGATCGGACAAAAACTGCAGTTTAGATGCTGTTGTTGGTGATTTTTTTTTTCACCTGAAACATAACAAATAAATAAATGAGTTTTAAATGCAAAATTAGGAAGCTGAGTCAAAAAGGACATTAAGAAGATGGGGCCACACGGTGGCTCAGTGGTTAAGCACTGTAGCTTTGCAGCACTGGAGTCCTGGTGTTCAAATCCTGCCAAGGGCAGAAAACCCTCTGCAAGGAGTTTGTATGTTCTCACCATGTTTGCATGGATTTCCGTCCCATGTTCCAAAGACATACTGATAGGGAAAAATGTACGTTGTGAGCTCTATGTGCGGCTCACAATCTACATTTAAAGAAAAAAAAATGCATTTTTTTTTATGATGCAGTTTTAGTGCACTGTTAACTGCACCTAACTGCCCTGTATGAATGAACCCGAAAGGAAAAATATTAATCTACCACTCAGATACTACTACTACTTTTTATTATTGTTGTTATTATTATTATTATTATTATTATTATTATTATTTTATTGTAAGCAACTCATGACACTTAAGCATGAAAACCCAGACTTTTGTTTGCATAAAAACCCTATAAAATACCGTATATGTACTGCATTTTTTAAATAAATCTTTTGAATAACATGTAACACCTGGGTGCAGCTTTTGAACCCCCCTCTCCAACCAAAATAAGACCAAAAATGTTTGTGCACATGCTCACATAATGAATATGCAGTATCACACATGATAGGTTTAGATACACCACTAGAAAGCTGACAGTGCGCTGAATTCAGTGCACTATTGGCTTTCCCATTCTGTGCCCCTGGTGAAGAGCTATTGGTGCTGTTACCATAGCTCTTCATTGTGTGTCAGGGTGTTTCTGACAGTCTGTGAGGAACGCCCCTCCTGACAGTAGAGTCCATAGCACTGTACTATCAGAGGGGGCGCTCCTTACCGCACAGCAATGACGCTGAGCAGTGAGGAATGCCCCTCTGCCTCCATAGACTAGTCCAGGGGGGCTTTCCTTGCCATATAATTTATATAAAACCGCAGGTGCCCAAGGGCATGAAAAGTCCTCTTTAACGTATTGTGACATTGCATTAAATTGGTTCCAGATGAAGTTGCACTTTTTCATCACTCCTTGTCCTGTTACATCTGTATGTGATTTTCTGCTGTTGAACCAGAATGATAAGTTTATATTGATATATTTCCTTTTACCTTATTATATGACAGACCATGAGAGGTCTACTGAAAGTAAATAGAGTTTATACACAATATTGCATTGACAGTTGTCTGAGTAATCCTATTTTGAATATTGTGATCACTTTAGTATCACTGGAAGGTGTGTAAATTCAGAAGATGTGGTGTTTTTTATGTAGCTATGCTTATTTTAGAAAATAACGCAATTTCACAATCCAATTTCAAGAGTCACTTACGATAAATAAGCACAATAAAAAGACGAGATATAACAGTACTCTTTTGAATATCTCATCTGCTTGAAAAGTATGAAATATGTATGAAGAGGTAGCCGCAGACCAGCTCTAGCTGTACATATTCAATAGTAAGATAAATATAATCATGTAATAAACTATTTCCGAATGAAGTGAATTTGGAACATCTCTATGCAGCCCGAGCACGTTCCATCACTCCCTCACAAAACACATCTAGCAAAGCATTATAATGAATGGGTTAGAGGACTAATAAAATAGTAATGTATGGATTGCTAATCCTTGCATTATACTAAATATTCAGGATGTAACCAGTATATGAATGGAAAGGTTTGAACTCCCATACAATCCATCTAATATGTCTATTTTGTTGGCTATGTTGCTATGAAAGAGAAGCTGTCAAATGGAAAATGTAGCCCAATCTACAGGTGGCATGTTATAGAGCAGCAGGAGCCGAGTAGATTGATGCCCCGTATGTTATGTCAGTCCAGGTAGCTGCAACAGGGCTAAGGGATAGCAGTAGGGAATCTCGCCCTGCACTACTCCCACTAGCTATCCCGGTCCCTGCCTCACGGGTGTGGGTCGGCTGTACTCAGGCTAAGCCTGACCCCGACAGCTCCTCTCTCACTGATTCCGTAGGCCTAGAGGGAAGTGGGAGAAGGAATGCCCTATAAGATCTCTAGGGACTGGAGACTAAAGGGGGTCACCCCTAACGAACAAGTGAAGCTGCTACTGACAGGGACTGACAAGGGTGTGCGCTGACTAACAACACAAGCAGCACACAGGAAAAATGTGGGAAAGGATTCCCCCAAACCAATATGGGAAGGAACCATACACTAGGAAACAAACACAGGGAAACTGAGTAGAAATCAAAGGATAAGGCAATTCACTCACACAGTCAATTATACACAGAGGGAGGATTGGTGAACACAGAAGGGAAAACACACAAACCAACTTGTTCACCCAAACCTCCCAAAAACCAACCACGGAACTTCCTCTATCCAAGATAACCACCTACTCCTCCTGCTAAGGCCTAGCTCTGCAAAAGCGACACTCAGCACAGAACCATGGGAGGCATGGGTTTAAATACAGAGTAGAGACCACTCCTCCCAGGTGCAAATGGGAGGACAGACTAATCAACCAGGAGATAAAGCTGCCTACCATCAGTGCGCACGCGCAAGTCAGAAGGTGTGCACCAATACTCACGACAGGACAACCCCGCAGCGCCAGGATGCCACCCCAGACACTGCGCAGCCAAAAACTCCCCAGGTAAGAAAAATAGAAAGTAAAGAACCTAAATACTCCTAACACCGTAGCCTTGTTGCAAAAGTTCCAGTACAATGTGTTATTTATTCCTACAAATCTCTGCTTATTCTGGGTTCAGTTGTCAGTTGGGGGATTCCCTGCAATAACTGGAAACCTTTTCTTGTAAGCTGTCTATCACTAGAGCTGCTCCCACATGACTACTAAGTCCCTAGTGGGACGAGATTTCAATAAATAAAAGTTATATTAGAACTTTTTTACTGTATATAGAGTAATAGTACTATTTTTATATTTTAAGAATACTTGTTTTTTTGTTTGTTTTTTTAAACACAATAAAGGGAATTATTTGGTTATATTTTAGGGGGTTTTTATACTTTGTAAAACCTTTTACAATTTTTTAAGAAAAAATATTTTTTTAGAACTTCCCTGGAGGGGTCTAGTTGTAAGGATGGGCAAAACTCTCAAGATTTGTTTAGTTCGACATTAGTTGTTGGTTCGGGACCAAAATTTGTTTTGAGGTCAAGCAGTTTAAATTGACTTGAAACACAGTGTACAACACTATCAGGGCTCCTAGGAATCGACCTTTCTAATTTCTATCTCTCTAAGGCAAATGCAACCGAATATTAAAGTGAAATTAACATGCATGTCTATGGAAAAACGTATGGTAAACAGTGGATGCAAACTACGAGTTTAACCACACACTGCGCTGTTTTAGTTTGTCCAAGATGAATGGTCATTAGGGTTGAGCGATCGGGATCGGAAAAGATCGGAATTCGATCGGTGATCGAGTAAATTTCACGATCGCGATCGGAATTCCGACCCGATCTTTTCCAGCGGGATCGAGATCGGAGGTTTTCTCAAGATCGGCTCAACCCTAAAAGTGACTTTTCCCATAGAGAAGCATTGACTAGGGTTAAGGACAGGTTCGGAAAGGATCGGATTCCAATCGGCGATCGAGCAAATTTCACGATCGCGATCAGGATCGAGATTGGCTGGAAAATGATCGGAGATCAGATTTTAAAATCGATCTTGAAATCTCAAGATCGGCTCAACCCTAATGGTCATTTATTAACTTTCTTTACAAAAACAAACAATTTAGGGGTAACACTGGGGCCTTACAGCACTGGAGTCCTGGGTTTGAATCCTGTGAAGGACAAAACATCTGCAAGGAGTTTGTATGTTCTCCCCATGTTTGTGTGGATTTCCTTCCATACTCCAAAGACATACTGATAGGGAAAAATGTACATTGTGAGCCCTATATGGGGCTCTCAATTTACATTTTAAAAAAAATGAGCAATTTAGAATACTTGGGTCGAATCTGGCTTGTTACATATTGGTTTCCCTAGTTCTAGTGTTTAGCAAGTAATCATTAGATTGCTCATACCATAGACTGAGGTACTATAGGGCTCTATAGTAACATAGCATTGATATGGTCCTGAAGCTTTCAGGAATCTCCCAACTGCACGGCAGCTAAACTGCTCCTGTGATCTTACTGCAGGACAATAGCATCTAGATGCAGTGGTGTAACTAGGAAGCTCGGGGACCCAAGGCAAACATTTGACGTGGGCCCCTCTAGCCTTCCTCCCGCACAAACCGCATTCCTACATACAGTATAAGATTATTCCCCATAGTGGCCCCTTACACACACACACTCACACACATACACACATACTATTATGTACAATAGTGGCCACTGCACACAGTATTATGTGCCATAGTGGCCCCTGTACACATTATTATTCCCCATTGTGGTCCCTGCGCACACTATTATGCCCTATTGTGGTCCCTACACATAGTATTGTGCCCCATAGTGGCCCCTGCACACAGTATTAAGCCCCATTGTGGACCTCCCATGAACAATTATTATACTCTAAGGTCTTTTCAAACCTCAGAGTATAATGATCGGAGACCCAATGGAGGATACAAGCATAAAAACAATGTTACTTACCTCTCCTTGGTTCCGGCGCACTCCCCACAGATCTCTTCAATGTTGGACCAGATATCACCTGACCCAGGTCAGTGTCGCAACGTATAATAATGCTGGCCTGTGCCATGTAACATCTCTGACATCTCCAAACAGACCCGAAGCCTTCCGGAGTGTAGGAGAGGAAGTAACAGTGGGTTTTTTTATGTTCCCCCAACTCTCCTGGTCCTCCAATCATTATATTCGGGGGGTCTGAAAAGATTTCAAGTATAATGATAGCAGTATTTGTGGGGTTCATGGGCATGTGGCCGTACTTACTGATCCCCGCTCCTGATCACAGCTACCTCTGTTTCTGCAGAAGGAGAAGCACAGGCGGCTGTGAGCAGGAGTGAGGATTAAATAGGGCCCATTACATGCTGGGGGTTACTCCAGCAGGTAACGGCCTATTAAAAAAAAAAAAAAAAAAAACATAAGGGGCCTCCTTTATAATATATATATATATATATATATATATATATATATATATATATATATATATATATATACACACACTGTATATATATTTATTTATTTATATATATATATATATATATATATATATATATATATATATATATAAAACTATCTATCAATCTATATATATATATATATATATATATATATATATATATTATGTAAATACGTGAATGAAAAAAAAAAGATTTTCAATGATCACACAGTGAAGCGAATAGTAACCATTTCATTTAGTTACATATTCTTTCTTTCAATAGTCTTGTGAGACTACTGACAATAGGATTGCACATAAATATGTAATGGGAAGTGATCATTTCATTTCTCAATTCTCTGGCATTCTATAAAAATGAAAGGGGTAAATTGTCTGCTATCCACAAAACACTCGCTGTTTCCCTGCAGTAGCTTAGATGGATCTTTCGGACCTTCCCAAATATTAATCC
Organism: Leptodactylus fuscus; assembly: GCF_031893055.1. NCBI lineage: Eukaryota > Metazoa > Chordata > Amphibia > Anura > Leptodactylidae > Leptodactylus > Leptodactylus fuscus. The sequence continues at coordinate 55,392,573 of NC_134266.1, forward strand.
ATTTATTATAATGTAATATGCATTATCTAATAGTCACTAGTAGATAGCTGTCTGACTATACTCTAATCTGTCTACAATCTGAATACAATCTAACAGTCTGTCTACAGTCTGCTGCAGTCTGCTAATCAGTGTTGACCTGAAGGGCTTAGAGCTCACCAGAGCAACTTTTACTAGGGTCCACCCAAAAGCTTCCTGCTAATGGCTCCTTCACTGCAATATTACATATGTGTTCACTATTCAGCAACCTACACTGTTCCCTGTATAATCATCCCTATAGTACCGTGCAGTGGCGTAACTACCGCAGAGGCAGCGGAGGCGGCTGCCACAGGGCCCGGGCCATTAGGGGGCCCGGTGACAGCCGCTACCGCTGCGTTTTTTTTTCAATAGGCTGTTACGGTGCCTATTCACTTGCCAATCCTGGCTGGGCCGGGATCGGCAAGTGACACCGCGGGCCCCACAAAGGCTATCATTATACTCGGGGGTCTTTGCAGACCCCTGAGTATAATGATCGGCGGATCGGAGAGGTAAGAAACATAAAAAACTGTTACTTACCTCTCCGCGATCCTGCCAGGCCTCCGTCCTACTTTTTCTGATGTCTCTGACGTCACAGGAACCCGGCATGCTTCCCGGGTCATGTGATGTCCGACGTCATTAAAGAAGGACGTGAGCGCGGGCGACAGCCTAGGAGCCGGGAGACAGGTAAGCAACTGTGTTTTATTTCAATGTTTTTATTCCCAGGGTCTCCGATTATTATACTCTGGGGTCTGAAAAGACCCCAGAGTATAATAATTGTTCATGGGTGTCCACAGTGGGACATAATACTGTGTGCAGGGGCCACTATGGGGGATAATACTGTGTGCAGGGGCCACTAAGGGACATAATACTGAGTGCAGGGGCCACTATTGGGGTTAATACTGTGTGCAGGGGCCACTATTGGGGTTAATACTGTGTGCAGGGGCCACTATTGGGATTATTACTGTGTGCAGGGGCCACTATTGGGGATAATACTGTGCGCAGGGGCCACTATGGGGTATAATACTGTGTGCAGGGGCCACTATGGGACATAATACTGTGTGCAGGGGCCACTATTGGGGATAATACTGTGTGCAGGGGCCACTATGGGGGATAATGCTGTGTGCAGGGGCCCCTATGGGGGATAATACTGTGTGCAGGGGACACTATGGGGCATAATACTGTGTGCAGGGGCCACTAATGGACATAATACTGTGAGCAGGGCTTACTAAGGGACATAATAGAGTGCGGAGGAAGGGGTCGTTCGAGGTCTTCGGCGTCAGTTGGGATGGGGGGGGGCCATGTCAAAAGTTCGCCACGGGGCCCCGCCATTCCTAGTTACGCCACTGGTACCGTGTATTCCCCATCAGCTCCATGTTCATGCACAGAACTGTATGGGTAATAACATGGCCATGGAGCACCCTGCACATGTGCAAAATTTTAGTGAGGGAGCTGTGATGCAGATGTAGCACACAAGGCTGTTATAAGGAATTTTGAGGTGAAATACTGGAAAAATGTGTGGGCTCCTCTCCTCTCTTATAGTTTTCTGTCCTGTGGCCCCCACACTATATATAATGCTCCAGGGCTCCACACTTCCTAGCCCACACAGTATAATGCTCCATAAGGTATATAATGCTCCTCAGTGCCCTCACAGTGGCCCCACACAGTATAAAATGCTCAGCTGAGTTCCTACACTCGTATATAATACTCCACAGTGGCGACACACAAAATAAAAAGCTCCCCAGAGCCCCCCACTGTATAATATGATTCCCAGATCCCACAAACAGTATAAAGCCCCACAGTGGTCCCACACAGTATAATATGCTCCAGAAGTATAATAGGCTTTCCACAGTGACCCTCCTAGTTTACTAGGCTGTACTCGTTCATAGCACTGTACCTTCAAAGAGAGCGTTCCTTACCACGCAATGACGACATTGAGTTTTGAGGAATGCCCACCTTCCAGTATAAGCCTATGGATGGGTACTGTCAGAGGAGAAGGTGGGGCGGTCCTCACATCCCAGTGATGACGCTAGGCTGTCAGGAACACCCTTCTGACTGTGGGGAGATATCGGGGCGAAATTAACAGCACTGATATCTCCAGCACCGGGACAAATACTAGGAATACCAGCCTTTTTTTTTTAATGTAGATTGTGAGCCCCATATAGGGATCACAATGTACATTTTTTTCTCCTATCAATATGTCTTTGTAGAATGGGAAGAAATCCACGCAAACAAACTCCTTGCATATGTTGTTCCTGGTGGGATTCAAACCCAGGACTCCAGCACTGCAAGGCTGCAGTGCTAACCACTGAGCCACCGTGTTGCCCCACTTAGGAATACCTACATTGTGCTGAGTTCAGTGAACTGTTGTCTTTCTAGTGGTGTATAAAACCGCATATGCATCAGAACATGAAAGGTCCTCTTTAAATAAATTACTGAGAACTTTGAGTCTTTAACCAAATATGAGCTAGGGTACAAATACATATGTATTTGTATTTACACCTTACATAAGTTGGTAAAAAGAATCAGTTTCTAACACAACTAGCAGGTTGAATCACTCACCATGTCGATATACGTATTTGTTCTACTTTGCGCCATTTTTACTGACCCATAAGGCATTCTAGAATTAATAGGTCTCTATAAGTACAGTATTAGGGTGTCTATGCACAGGTGACAATTTAGCTGAGTGCAGGCAAGAAATCATATAGAGGGATTCAGTTTGTGTAGAATTATCATCCCTGTACTATACAATGCTGTCCTCTATCCCTTTGAAAAATAAGCCCCTAAAGTACATTTTCTTTTCTTACTACAATGAAATATTTATCAAGGTTAAAACTGAACCAGAATGAACACTCGGCTAGAATCTTTCATAGTTGTTTCCTTTATATTGCCAACAAATGCCTTTCTTTTTTCTTGCCAGCTGCTTTTTTTTCTGATTTAATGTCCCTAACCGCAGACTGAAAGAATGACAGTCTCAAGGTTGTCATCAACAGCAACCATAAATTAATTTCATTATTTCCCTTTGCCTTCCTACTTTATGTGTTTCCATTTACTGACAAAGCTATTTGTCGTTTGTCAATATACCTGAAACCTATAGATTTATGGCCCCCACTACACTGTCGTGCTACTTAAATAGAACTAATTCATTATAAGGTGATACATTTCTATGACATTCTGAATTTAGAGCTATTTAATTGCTGGCACGGGATATTCTAAAACTTCTCCATCCAGTTTCTTATTTTAAAACAGATCACTTTGAAGTTTTTAATGCCATCTATAACCTGTGAAGCTCCTTTCAAACCTTCTTATAGGTCTCCACAGCATGTTATAGATTAGCGACCTATAGGCAGTCACAGAGAAAAAACTTTGGCAAACACTGTGCTTTGCTTTACTGCTGTAACTGAATCCCTTCTAGGAGGAAAAAAAAAAAAAATATATATATATATATATATATATATATATATATATATATATATATATAATTATTTCGAAAACATTATGCTAGAGAGATAGACATGAATATTGAATAAAATTGAAAGCAGATATGCAGGTTCCATCAATACATCCTCCAGCTTATTGTTGCTGGTGGCACTCAAGTTCAAACTGACCCAAGGGGGACAGATTAGTCCCTGGTGGGCCAATAAGCAGGGATAGGCCCCCGCCCCAACCCCTACACAAGTAATGCATGACTCACTGTACTCTCATTGTCCTACACACATATAGGCAGGGGCGTAACTACCAGGGTAGCAGCGGTACCAGCTGCCACAGGGCCCAGGACATTAGGGGCCCGGCGACAGCCGCTACCGCTGCGTTTTTTTTTTTTTTTCCTTAATAGGCCGTTACCGGCTGGAGTCACACGCTAACGGGCACTATATACTTACCGATCCTCCACTCTTTATGGAGTTTTCTTAGTGGTATAGTTTGTATTTGTATACAGAGAACTTTGTTCCTTGTTATGAGTAGTTTTGTCATTTTGTGTTATGCATAACTACTGATTTGTAAATGAACAGTAAACCTAGGAATGACTGAAAGATGCGAGCCTTAAAGAGGATCTTTCATGTTTTTGGGCACATGCGATTTTATAAACTGCTAGAAAGCCGAATTCCTGTTATGTGCCCCTAGTGAAGAACTATCGGTGCCGGTACCTAGCTCTTCAGTGTCAGAAGGGCATTTCTGACAGTCTATGAGAACGCCCCTCCTGACAGTAGAGTCCATAGCCCTGTACTGTCAGACGGTGCGTTCCTTACCACCCAGCCATGATGCTAAGCAGTGGAGGAAAGCCCCTTTGCCTCCTGACAGTAGTCGTCCATAGACTAATACTGGGGGGGTTCCTCACCACTCTGCATTATCGCTGGGCTGTAAGGAACACCCCCTCTAACAGTACAGGCCTATGGACTCTACAGCTAGGAGGGGCGTTCCTCAAAGACAGTCAGAAGAGCCCTTCTGACACTGGAGAGCTATGGTAACGGCATCAATAGCTTTTCACCAGGGGAACATAACGGGAAAGCCAACAGTGTGCTGAATTCAGTGCACTATCGGATTTCTAGCAGTGTATAAAATCACAGGTGATGAGGACATGAAAGGTCCTCTTTAACTGATTTTTTGCAGTGCTGGAGTCCTGGGTTCAAATCCAGCCAAAGACATTATTTTCGAGGAGTTTGTATGTTCTCCATGTCTTTGTGTGGGAGAAGTCCGACACTCCAAAGACCTACTGATAAGGAATTTAGATAGTGAGCCCTGCTGGGGACAGTGGTTGACAGTATCCTTGTAAAGTATTTTGTATGCTTCTATTCATATCAAATATTAATAAACATGTATAATATTATCAATATTAATGATATCAAATACTCTATAGCATTATGTAGAATTTAAGGTGCCTTCAAATAAACATGTACAATTCAGTAAACAGCATGTAATGCAATTCATGCAAAAATAACATAGTGCAGTTTAAATAAGAGAATGACTGAAAACTAATATAATGCTACAAGTGAGTTTTATAGAGAAAAAAGCTTTGCAATCAGCAGTATATTCATTAGAATGTCAATTTTCCAGCTTGTGAATATCTGCATGTTGCAGGGCATCAATGATTTCCATCCATTAGCTCCTTTTAACCTCACTAAAATATCTTCTATTTGATTCTGATCTGCTGAGAGAGACTTAGACCTGAAAGACTTTTCACGACTGAAAATTGGAATGATGTGAATAGAAATATTAAATTTGATAAATGTCATTACAATAATCTTCACTGTTTCACATGGGAACAGAACACGTTTTATGTATTGTCTGTGAGGCTAAATGATATCCTCTGATCAGACCTGATGTTCAGGTTACATTACACTATTAGAGAGTATAATAGAGAGAAATCCAGTACAACTAGACTTTGATAATCAGTGTATGTATGATATATATACAGTTCTATGAAAAAGTTTGGGCACCCCTATTAATCTTAATCATTTTTAGTTCTAAATATTTTGGTGTTTGCAACGGCCATTTCAGTTTGATATATCTAATAACTGATGGACACAGTAATATTTCAGGATTGAAATGAGGTTTATTGTACTAACAGAAAATGTACAATATGCATTAAACCAAAATTTGACCGGTGCAAAAGTATGGGCACCTCAACAGAAAAGTGACATTAATATTTAGTAGATCCTCCTTTTTCAGAGATAACAGCCTCTAGTCGCTTCCTGTAGCTTTTAATCAGTTCCTGGATCCTGGATGGAGGAATTTTTGACCATTCCTCTTTACAAAACAATTTAAGTTCAGTTAAGTTTGATGGGCGCCGAGCATGGACATCCCACTCTCAAATGATCTGAAAACAAAGATTGTTCAACATAGTTGTTCAGGGGAAGGATACAAAACGTTGTCTCAGAGATTTAACCTGTCAGTTTCCACTGTGAGGAACATAGTAAGGAAATGGAAGACCACAGGGACAGTTCTTGTTAAGCCCAGAAGTGGCAGACCAAGAAAAATATCAGAAAGGCAGAGAAGAAGAATGGTGAGAACAGTCAAGGACAATCCACAAGCCACCTCTAAAGAGCTGCAGCATCATCTTGCTGCAGATGGTGTCACTGTGCATCGGTCAACAATACAGCGCACTTTGCACAAAAAGAAGCTGTATGGGAGAGTGATGAGAAAGAAGCCGTTTCTGCAAGCACGCCACAAACAGAGTTGCCTGAGGTATCCAAAAGCACATTTGGACAAGCCAGCTTAATTTTGGAAGAAGGTCCTGTGGACTGATGAAACAAAGATTGAGTTGTTTGGTCATACAAAAAGGCGTTATGTATGGTGTTCAAAAAAACAGCATTCCAAGAAAAACACTTGCTACCCACTGTAAAATTTGGTCGAGGTTCCATCATGCTTTGGGGCTGTGTGGCCAATGCCGGCACCGGGAATCTTGTTAAAGTTGAGGGTCGCATGGATTCCACTCAGTATCAGCAGATTCTTGAGAATAATGTTCAAGAATCAGTGACGAAGTCGAAGTTACGCCGGGGATGGATATTTCAGCAAGACAATGATCCAAAACACCGCTCCAAATCGACTCAGGCATTCATGCAGAGGAACATTTACAATGTTCTGGAATGGCCATCCCAGTCCCCAGACCTGAATATCATTGAACATCTGTGGGATGATTTGAAGCGGGCTGTCCATGCTCGGCGACCATCTAACTTAACTGAACTTGAATTGTTTTGTAAAGAGGAATGGTCCAAAATACCTTCATTCAGGATCCAGGAACTGATTACAAGCTACAGGAAGCGACTAAAGGCTTTTATCTTTGCAAAAGGAGGATCTACTAAATATTAATGTTACTTTTCTGTTGAGGTGCCCATACTTTTGCACCGGTCAAATTTTGGTTTAATGCATATTGCACATTTTCTGTTAGTACAATAAACCTCATTTCAATCCTGAAATATTACTGTGTCCATCAGTTATTAGATATATCAAACTGAAATGGCTGCTGCAAACACCAAAATATTTAAAAATGATTAAGATTAATAGGGGTGCCCAAACTTTTTCATAGGACTGTATATATATATATATATATATATATATATATATATATATATATATATGTATATATATATATATATATATATATATATAAAATGTTACTATATCATCACTATAGAGTATCTAGAGAAAGGTGTAAAGGAATTCAGCAGGGGATAATTGTCCCCCCCCCCCCCCCCCCCACAAATGAAATAATATAATACCCTCTCAAATATGTCAATTTTTGTTTTTCCTCCTCTATTAACAAGCTTTAATGTTGAAATCCTATTGTTTCTAAATTATAGTATTACAATAGGTAATATTATTTTTTTGACATGATAAATTACAAAGGCTGAGGGCCTTCGGAGTTCAGGGGCCACTACTTAGGGCCTTTTTCAACTCTGTGGTTGCTTCAGCCATCTTTTTTGGAGTGGCCTGCTGGGGGAGCAGTGTATCAACCAGGGACGAAATAGACTTGACAGGCTAGTTAGAAGGGCCAGCTCTGTCCTGGGGAGCCCCCGGACCCAGTATAGGTGGTGGGTGATAGAAGGATACTGTCTGTGGTGAGCTCTATGACGGAGAACAAATCCCACCCCATGTATGAGACCTTGATGGCACTTGGCAGCACTGTAAGTGACCGACTGCTTCACCCCAAGTGTGATAAGGAGCGCTATTGGAGGTCCTTCCTCCCAACTGCAATCAGGATACGTAATCTACATAAGACCAAGCGAAGATCACTCCGCACAGAGAACTAAATGATCCTGAAGTCTTCCTTCTTTCTTCTGTTCCTTAGCTGCTATGGACTCCTAGTATATCTTCTCTTCTCAGCATATGTGTGTCTACGTCTGTAATACTGTATATTACTGTGTATTATCCTGTATCTGTATTACTATGCTGCTGTAACATACTGAAATTTCCCCACAGTGGGACTATTAAAGGATTATCTTATCTTATCTAATTCTGGCACACAGGGCACAGCATGGAGAATCCTGCAGCTGTCACTTTTTATTTCAGGCAGGATAGTGACTCTGAGGAGGAGAGGAAGAAGAGGAAGAGGAAGCTGATCTCCTGGGACACACATAAAAGTTTATATCTGTTTATGTATGTAGATACATATGCACACATATATTTTTAGGGTTTTTGCTTCTATCAGTTAACAGCAATCTATTGTGAATTCTCCAATTAATGGGAATCTGACTACTGAAAGTAGGTTTCATTTGTCTTTATGACTTAAGCTGCTGGTCGCTCATGGTCATTGTCACCCTTTTCACTTCTGTTGGACTACTGTAGCCATAGCAGTAATTTACTCCACTCTTATGCATAGTAGGTATATCACTATATATGTATCACTATATATACAGCTTGCAGTATATGTCTGCAACTTTACATCACAAAAGCACATATGATCTTTTCTAGATTTCAAAAAGCAAATCTGATTAGTTGTACAGTAATTTGGCCGTGAGGAATACATCATTGTAAAACTTTCTAGGACAATGACTAAAAACTTTAAAAAGACCATATCCATTGTAACCCAGCTTTGTATATCATGCAGAAATGTCTGAATAGAAAATATTTTCCATTTTTCATCCATATTAAAAAACTTTCTAAGGCAACTTTAAAAAGGTCATGTCCATTGTTACCCATGCTTGTATAGCATACAGAAATATCTTAATAGAAAATATTTTCTGTTTTATTGCCTTTTTTTTAATAGAATTTTTTTTTTTAAATTAAATTATGAGTTATTTGCTATTTTCATTAGAACTGCTTTTTACATATAAGGAATCAATCAGTCCTCAGCGCTTACATTTTGACTTTAGGAAGACCTCCAAAATATTAGGCACCACTACACATATATTAAAATAAATATAGCCATAAATTAATAGAAATAAATTCATATATGCAATATATTAATGATAATGAAATAATAAATGTAGATAAATAATACACCTTGTAAAAAAAATACTTATATAAATATATAAAGTGTACAGTGCTATGAAAGTGCACAGTTATAGAAGTGGTGATGCATATATATATATATATATATATATATATATATATATATATATATACAGTACAGACCAAAAGTTTGGACACACCTTCTCATTCAAAGAGTTTTCTGTATTTTCATGACTATGACAATTATAGATTCACACTGAAGGCATCAAAACTACATGAAGCAGTGCTGAATGTGTGTGTTTAGCTCTACTACTACTACAACTACTCCACCGGTGTAGTTGAGCTAAACACACACATTCAGCACTGCTTTATCACGCCAATAGAATGCATTGGCCAGCACTGATTGGCCAGAGTATGGAATTCGGCCAATCAGCGCTGGCTCTGCTGGAGGAGGCGGAGTCTAAGGTCGGACCAGAATGGAGACTGGTGTGGAGCGATCTTAGACTCCGCCTCCTCCAGCAGAGCCAGCGCTGATTGGTCGAGTTCCGTACTCTGGCCAATCAGCGCTGGCCAATGCATTCTATTAGCCCGATGAAGTAGTGCTGAATGTGTGTGCTTAGCACACACATTCAGCTCTACTTCATCGGGCTAATAGAATGCATTGGCCAATCAGCGCTGGCCAATGCATTCTATTAGCGTGAACTGAGTTTTCACAGGGGTTCTAGTGCACCCTCGGCTCTGCTACATCAGATTGCTACATCTGATGTAGCAGTGCCGAGTGTGCATCAGATGTGTAGTTGAGCAGAACTGGCTCAGCACTGCTAAGTCTCTGCATTCGCATAGGAATGCATTGGCCAGCCTTCGGCCAATCAGCGCTGGCTCTGCCGGAGGAGGCGGAGTCTAGGGTCGGACCTGAATGGAGACTGGTGTGGAGCGATCTTAGACTCCGCCTCCTCCAGCAGAGCCAGCGCTGATTGGTCGAGTTCCGTACTCTGTCCAATCAGCACTGGCCAATGCATTTCTATGGGGAAAAGTTAGCTTGCGAAAATCGCAAACTGACAGGGATTTCCATGAAATAAAGTGACTTTTATGCCCCCAGACATGCTTCCCCTGCTGTCCCAGTGTCATTCCAGGGTGTTGGTATCATTTCCTGGGGTGTCATAGTGGACTTGGTGACCCTCCAGACACGGATTTGGGTTTCCCCCTTAACGAGTATATGTTCCCCATAGACTATAATGGGGTTCGAAACCCATTCGAACACTCGAACAGTGAGCGGCTGTTCGAATCGAATTTCGAATCTCGAACATTTTAGTGTTCGCTCATCTCTAGTAGTTACCGGAAATGGTCTTCCAACAGTCTTGAAGGAGTTCCCAGAGATGTTTAGCACTTGTTGGCCCTTTTCACCTGTGAAGTGAAAACCATTTCTAGTGACTACCTCTTGAAGCTCCTCAAGAAAATGCCAAGTCATAGTTTTGATGCCTTTAGTGTGAATCTACAATTTTCATAGTCATGAAAATACAGAAAACTCTTTGAATGAGAAGGTGTGACCTGTGGTCTGTACTGTATATATATAGTATACAGTATATATAATATTAGTGAATTAAATTAAGTTATGCAGTGCATATCTACAAATATATACAAATATCCCTATAGCCACCAGATACATAGGAATTAATGCCTTAATAGATATGATACCAATGTGCAAGAGTGGGTTGCAGCCCTCAGTCCCAATGTACGTTTCTCCCTGACTTCCTCTAATATTTGATACTTAGACCAAGCAGATACTAACCCCTATATTGTGATGTACATATCCAGTATGCAGCTGGACACACTAAGATCTACTGGAATCATCCAATCTTCTACTTTTCGAATACAATACCTTTTATAATTCCCACCTTCACCATCCGTCTCTATAACCTGTCTATTTTTCTTTACAAGTAGTAATTTCAGGTTCAAGTGTGACTAACATGGGATTATGATCATAGCTGTATGTGTTCCATATTCAGGTGTGATACATGTCCCCAGCAGATCATCCATATCACAGTGTCATAGACCACTTCTGATTGACCTCCTTCCATAGCTCTTATATTCTTGGCACAGCAGGTTGCCTACACTTATCACTAGACTTTGGCACACTGATGACATGTCTGTAAATCTATAGAGCAGCGTGAGTGGAAGGATTTGTGACTATCATGTAAATCATCTTTCAAGACCATCAATGAGTGGGATCCAAAAAGAAGAAGAAAGTGAGGCAGTGGGAACTAGCACAGGGCAATGGAGAGGTTTTGAATGTGATAAAGAGAAAGCAGGATTTACTAAAGTATTATTTATCTTCTATATCCAGATGACACATTGGTGACCACCACAGACTTATAAAGATTTACATATATAATTATTATGTAACAGATTAATAGTCACTTATATGAGCTTCTATTAGGCATACAAATTTCAGTTATTTATGATTCCATATTACATCAGTAAGGTCTGACACTGGGACCCTGCTGATCATCTGTTTGACAGATTGTCGTGCTTGGGTGAGCTCCACTTCCACTTCCCAGGTCAGTGATATTACATGCATTGCTGACATGACCTGATCAAATGAATGGGGCTCAGCTGAATTACCAAGCACAGCCACTATACATTGCATGGCGCTGTGCTTGGAAAGCAGTTACGAGGACCCAGAACTTGTTCAAACACTGATCTGTGGGGATTTTGGTGATGGAATGGACCCCAACTAACCTGATATTGATTAAGTATCTTAAGGTCATGTGATCACTGTCATGATCTAAAGAACCCATTTAACTCCTATTCAATGGTTTATGTGATATCACAATGCAGCAAGTTATCAATGTCAGGTTAAACTTTACTTCGGCTGTTCTTGGGCTAGAATTTTACTAACAAAATGCAATTTTGTTGCCTATAAACTAGGCCTTTTTCCCTATGAAGCCACACCCCTTTCCAGCAAAGCCACAACCGTTTCCAATGAAGCCACACCTACTTGTTTTAAATTGAATTCGAAACTAGATATGCCTAACTATAGCAAAGAAATACCATAATACTAGAGATGAGCGAACACTGTTTGGAACAGCCGTTCCGAACAGCACGCTCACAGCACGCTCCCATAGAAATGAATGGTGCTTCCATTCATTTCTATGGGAGCGTGCTGTTCGGATCGGCTGATCTGAACAGTGTTCGCTCATCTCTACATAATACATGTTATATTTTGCAGCATTTTATACAAGGGTCCAATTGGAACCACAATAAATAATTGCTTTAATATTACAACTTTTTTTTAAATAAAATCTTTCCTTGGAGCTACTTTGCTTCTTTCCATCACTGTCTGTGTACACAGTGCGGTATGGTATATATGCATAGGCAATGAATTCGATTAAACGGTGGGAAAAATGTCATGCACTGTATTATTACAGCCCCGGGAAATAATAAATTATCGCTTTGCTTCCCCGGAGATCAAACAGGGGCAAAGTAACTGCATATAGAATCTTATCAATGCGTATGGTGTAACGTGATTCCACCCTTCCTATAGTATAGAGCCGTCATCTGTCATTAAACCCCCTACCCTTTACTGACTTTGGTCTGGTCAACATAACAATGTTGACATGTGAGCTGCAGAAAACAAGAAATATCAGCTTTATTATATTAAAAAATAATTTTACAAATAATATGTCATTTTCTGACAACCTATTCCCTGAGGTTTGATGGTAACACACTGCTGTATTGTAGCCATTTTTAGCAACCCCTTCCCAAGCCACCGCTATATTGACCCCCAATGGGTTATACAATTGATCAGTCGATTATTAATAAAATCATTTTATAAGTTTCAGAACATGCAGTTCCTTCAAGAAGGTGAAAAGTTTACAATCAGATATATATTAAAATGCCAGTCCTGCAAAGGAAGTATCCATCACATTTATGTCCAAAACGCAACAGTCACTTCTCCGAAAAAATAATAAAATCTGCCATCTTACCATGAAGTAGTGTGATTTATAGAAGTGCGTTTAGCATCCTGCCATACTCATATTTCCACTGTATAAATAGTAAATGGAGGTGATTTACTAAAGATAACTTTGCTTTCATAAACTGACAGTGAAAACATTCAGCTGTATTCATTGTAGAACATTCTGTACCTTATTTGATAATGTGTCTGCAATAATAAATATAAATAAAATATACTGTCTTTTATACTTTGCAGAATAAAAATTCGGCCCTTATTCTATGACACGGAATAAATCAGCGCCAGATCTGTGCACATTTACTTCACCGCGCAGAACAGGTTTTGCTTTCTTCTTGCATCCGAATATAACGTGAATTCCGGAGAAGTTCAGGGATTTATAGATGGAAATGGGGAAAACTATATGTATTATATATGGGGCTATTTCTACAGCAGCTCCGGCTGCAGGACATAATAACATTGTGTAAAGACAGATATTCGACTCATCGTTGGAGTGACACATATTGACATACAGAATAGCTTGTATATATCTGCAATAGCACTTTATCATATTTAGACATGAAATATGTATATAGAAGTTGCTTGTTTCAATATCTTTCTCCAATGTTGCTGTCAGATTAGTCGTTCATGCATTTTTATGTCACTGTAATGAAAGATAGAGCAAGTGGTCCCAAGACTTCATATCTTTATCCTACAACCAAGAAAATCTAGTTGAATTTTTTATTGCGAGATGTACAGATAGAGTAGTCATAAAAGTGAGTCTACTATCTAACATATCAATTTCTCCCACAAGGTTACGGAGCACATTGCAGTGATATTATGTCACTTTTGTAGCATTGTGGAAGGACAACATTGACTTGTTATGCATATTAGGCAGTTGGTGTACTGGGGGTGGTCTTTCAGCCCTTGGGTGATGTCATAACAGTGGGAAGATCAACTCACACAGCACAAGTGACTCAGAAAGGATATGGTAGGGGTGTGAATGACAAGATTAGTACAGTGGCTTAGTGGTTAGAACTTCCGCCTACAGCGTTGGAGTCCTGGGTTTGAATACTGATAAGGACAGTATCTGCAAGGAGTTTGTATGTTCACCTTGTGTTTACATGGGTTTCCTCCCATTCTCCAAAGACATGCTAATAAGGAAAAAAGAGCAGTACGTTGACTTCCTCATTTTTATGACACTTCAAAGTCCTTTTTCTCAAAAGTGACCCACATAAAATGCACGCAATATGCTATGTAATTGTGGTGACAGTTGACTATGCTTGTGAGAGGTAATAGACTCCCTTTAAAAGAACACTCACAAACATCCATATGTTTACTTTGCATGGATGTGACTATAGCCATAGTGTGAAAGTATCACAATAAATAATTGTATAAAGAAGACCTTTCTCAACCCCCACCAACTCCAATTCTTTATTTTGTTCAATAGGCTCTGGTCTGCAGATTCTAGTGCAGTTGGAAGTTTTTTTCTCTAGCTCCCATCCTTTGTGTTAGTTTCAGCAATATAATATTATTCCCAATATACTAGTTAGACTCTCTACTGTCAGGTAGGTGGTCCTAGACTGTCTTTTTTTTTTTATACACCTGACAGTAGAGAGTCTAATTTGCATATTGGGTGCTGCAAGTAACAGAAATAATTGGCCAGGAACAGTAGGGGCTAGAGAAAAAATTCCAGCTGACCTGAAATCAGTGGAAAAACAGCTACTGAATGATAAAAAGAGATGGAGTTGGTGGAGGTGGTTAAAAGTTTTTTGACTGTTAGAGCTTTGATATCTGTACAAGTTCAAACACCATTGAGAAGAACTAAACAATACTCAAGATATAGTTATACGTATGGTTAGATTCTACAATGTATAACCTACTAATAATTATGACCTACTGTAAGTGCAGTGAATTCAGCGCACTTTCGGCTTTCACATTTTTGTGTCCCCGGTGAACAGCTATCGGTGCCGATACCATAACTTTTCACTGTCAGAAGGGCATTTCTGACAGTCAGAATTCAGTGCACTGTCAGTTTTCTAGTGGTATATAAAACCATGTGCCCCAAGTGGTGAAAGGTCCTCTTTAAGATGATTATAGATGCTAGATGTCAGTTGCACCCTATGTGATTAGAAAAAACTTTAATGGGTATGTGGGCTTCCAAACTCTTCTTTCCTGAGAGCAAGATTACAACTGATATAACTGATATAAGAATATATGTACATGTACCGAGGATAACTGCCAGCCAAATGCACTGCCAAAAAGGGAAACGTTGGGAACGGATATGAGTAGAGGGCCATGACCAAGAGTAGAGAATACCATAGGGGGTCACATTTTAGATATAGAGAGGGCTAAGTTCTAAAGCAATGTTTCTCAACTCATAAATTGCCAACATGTCATGTTTATCAGGATTTCCGTAGATTTCGGAAGATTATGTAATTATGGAATTAGTTGAAGGTGAATGTGTGCACTAAAAACAGTAAATTATTACCATTAACCAGAAGGTTTATGAAACTGCAGATAGAATGGAATGATTTTCTGTGTTATTGGGTAGGGAGTAAAATAGTGGAAAGATGTGGATTCATTAATGTATCTTTGTTGACAAGTGAAAAATCAGGAAGAAAACAGAATGTATGGAAGTGTGGATGACATACAAATCATATCGAAAGCTATAGACTTTAACAACATGGCCAAGACTGTATGTATATGATATATCTGCAGAATAAGCTTGTGAAGAGTTACATGAATTTCTTAAAATGCTTCAAACAAAAGGGATATATTTTTTTGGATTGTTTTCCTATTTTAAAATGCGTGAAAAATCCGCCAGCGCAATGTTGTGTGTTTTAAACAAGCTCTTTGTTACCACCATTTACCAGTAGCTATATACTGTACATTAATGTCATTTTGACATTACTAATGCTGTTTTGGCATTAAATAGCTGAAAGGGAATTAAATACAATCCTGGGAGACCTTAGAGCATCGTAGGCAACTGTTAATCTGATGTTGGAAAGTAAAAGTGAGCTAAATGGTAAACCCCCTCTCATATAAGATTTAGGTTTTGGTATGAACTGAATAATATATATTATGACTGTATGTAACACATTCTTGTACATATAGTGACGCTCAATCAGGAGTGTTATTGTGATAAAGGGTTGTATATGAAGAGGCTTGTTTGAAGAGAAGAGCAGACTAATAAAGATAATGTAAGCTTACATGTTTTAATTAAGCTTTTGATTGAGAATTTAGCAAGTACAGATGTGTCCACCGCTAATTTGGTTAAGAAATCCAATTTCTGATTAGTCCAATACAGTAATTGCAACATGAAAACAGACCCCTCGACAAGATGCAAATCACAACAGAACCACTGGGTGGCCAATCATAGACACATAGACCCAGAGACACATAGACCCATAGACACATAGACCCATAGACACATAGACACAGACACATAGACAAATAGACACATAGACAAATAGAACCAGAGACACATAGACAAATAGACACATAGACAAATAGAACCAGAGACACATAGACAAATAGACACATAGACAAATAGAACCAGAGACACATAGACAAATAGACACATAGACAAATAGAACCAGAGACACATAGACAAATAGACCCATAGACACAGACACATAGACAAATAGACAAATAGACACATAGACCCATAGACACATAGACCCATAGACACATAGACCCATAGACACATAGACACATAGATCCATAGACACATAGACACAGAGCATTGACAGCATCACACTTTGTGTTTGCATATCACCTTCTGATATCTTAAAGAATATGGGTCTTCATTTCATATCACAAATATCTGAACATGTCCAGCTAAGAGGAGAGGACACATCTTTACTTATTTAAACAAGAAATAAGTTTGAAGTCAAGAAAGAAAGAGTCATTCTCAAGCTTGCTTGTTTATTGCCTACAGTGTAGACCATATGGGGGCAACAAGTCTTAATCTATGTTATTATGCACCTGCAAGCAATAATAAAGTCTTTTTTTTTATTAAAGGGTATTTCCCGTTTCAGCAACTAAAGTTATTCTTTGTATAATGAAAAGTTATACAATTTTCTAATAAAGAGTTTATATCGATTCCTTGTGTTTTGTAGATCTCTGCTTTCTATCATTCATTCTGATTATTTCCAGTGGCTAAAACTAGTGGACAGTATGTGATATACAGCCCATGGTCATGTGATATACAGTCATGGTCATGTGATATACAGTCCATGGTCATGTGATATACAGTCATGGTCATGTGATATACAGTCCATGGTCATGTGATATACAGTCCATGGTCATGTGATGGACACACAGGTGCACAGCTCGTTACCACGCAGATGTCTGATTATTGTGCTGTAACAAGATGTGCACCTATGCGTATATCACATGACCATGGACCGATTTTTATCCACATGGATATGGAAGTAAGCAGAATGAATGGCATCTAGAAGACATCTAGAAAACCATGATAAGTTGATATAGAAACTATAATGGAAATTTGCATAACTTTTTCTTATACCAACAATAACATTTGCCTCTGAATATTTTAATTATTTTTCTTTAGCTTGATGAGTGTATTTTGTGATCTGGCGGAGCCGTTTGGAATATGTATTGAATTTGTATTGTGAGTAACTGGAATCCTTATCCAGATTTGTATAAACAACAAAAAGGTGGATAACTATAGAAGTTAAACTTTCTAAAGTATACATGATTTACTTGACAACCATTAAGCACTTTGGTTTTGTCCAAATGAGGGGTTTAGGGGGTTATGAAACTCTGTGTCTATTAAGTATCTTCAAGCATCTGATATCTTGGCTGGAGTTCCCAATATGTGTATCACAAGATAAACAGCTGTTCTCTATTGAGAAGTGATATGCTATCCAATTTGCATCTATGTGTAAGCAACCAGTAGAACAGGGTACATTGCAGCCTTCAGTTGCAATATCATGATTGGTTTAAATTAAATCTGTAACTGAATTTGAGAATATTTGAGTGTGGATACATCTGTACGCTCTTCCTGTAAGTACTTTATGTAGACCTCATGTAACTTCCTGGGCCGTTTCCTTTCCTACCCTGCCTATGTCAAATTAACTGACTATAAAATGTACGTTAGGTTCACACTAGCATTGGACTTTCCATTGTTTTGGTCCATAGGAAGATCAGAACAACAGAAAGGTGGACGGCTATAATAGCGCTTACACAAGTAACACCTAGAGTCTGGAGGATGCCATTGACTATAATCAGGTCCATTGGGTAGCCATCAATTTAAGACTAATATCTATGGAAAAACCAATCCTTTGTGTAGGACTTTTTTGTTCAACATGTCATTGTGCCAGAGTCTCCAATGGATATTCTAGTACAGATGTGAACTATGCCTTAGAGATTAATAGTAAACATAAGGGAGGATTGTAGAACTGTATCAAATAAAAATAATATCTAATATTCCAGGTTAAATTAAACACACATCGAAATTGCACACTGCATTTTCGTAAAATAATATCTGCCGTCTAAGACAGAATCTGACATAGCCACACAAGAAGAAAAGACGATGACTAACTTCTATCATTGCATTTTAAAGTAGATATCCAACTTCCTCATCAAATGATCACAGTTCCATCATGTTATTATCTAGAGCGCTGAGAACATTTCATACATCTTCTATAATGAGCAAATCTCAGATGTAGAGACATAAATGTCAGTGTAAAGACGTTACTTATAAATTGGCATTTAATAACACATCAGTTGTAAAACATTATTAAAACATTTTAGGAAATCACTCTTACAAGCTTCTTGGGAAGAGCAAGTCAAAAGAATATTTAAAATCTGCAGGTGACCTTTTACATATTATGAATATAATACATTTAGTCATTTGCATATTAAAGGTAGTGGAGGTCATTTTTGTAAGTATTTTCTATAGTGAAAGGGCACCCGCTGGAAGAAGATGAGAGGAGGGTAGAGGGAGCAACACAAGTCTTTGATCATAAATTGATTCAGCTTGAATTTGCACCTGGTGGCAGAATCATTTCCTTACAACTTTCTTCTGCTCTACATAAAAGTAGATTAAGAATGTTTATTACCATAACACAATGACACCGGGTATCATTATTACTTTATTAGAAAGTTTGCAAAGTTTCTGTTTTCAAAATGAGAAAATAAAACTAAAAATCTAAGCGCCCAATACAAATAGGTCATTTGTGGTTAAAAAGCCGCATTATGTGCTCTACAATAACTTTTTTATTTTAGACTTTTACATAAATGTTTTACATTTTTTCCTATTTTTCTAATTTTCTAATCCTATTCTAATTTCATTCCTATTTTTTTTTTCTGTTTTTATTAGGAGTTTTAAACACCTATATATTTAAGATTTTTCATAATTCTCTGTTTATAAAATATTTAGATTTTTATTTGTAATGCAAAATGTCCTATTTTTCAAATTCTGGGCACAGAACAGATGACCAGACTCTTCTACTGTTTTGTGAACCTAGAAAATTAAGTAAGAATATGGTGATCCCACCTTGGCCACTGAACTTTTTATCTACATTAAGATGATATTTTGGGCAACGGACATATAGCCATCAGTTACTGTCCATTTGTGTCCGTTATGATAGGTGTCCGTTTGTTTTTTATAAATGGACACCTTCTGAGTGGATACCAACGGCAGTGTGAACCCTACCTTACCATCGTTACATGATAAATCTCAGACTACAATTATTAAAAATGATATAAAGAATAGAGATGAGCGAGTAGTTAAATACTTCATATTTGTTTCGAGTAGCCCCTCAATATTCGACTACTCGAATCGAATATCGAATCCTATTCTACTCTATGGGGGAAAAATGCTCGTTTCAGGGGTAGGCAACATTCGATCAAACTGAACTTACCAAGTCCACGAGTGAGGGTCGGGTTGGATTCTCCGAGAAGTCTTCTCTGCGCCATCATCAGGCAAAGAATTCACTCTGCTAGGCATCGGGCCTCGGCATAGACGACTGTGCATGCCCGCACTACAAGAAAATGGCCGCTTACAGTCAAAGCAGCCATTTTCTTGTAGCGCGGGCATGTGCAGTCGGCTCTGCCCAGGCCCGATGCCTAGCAAAGTGAATTCCGAGCAGGGACGCAGCGAGGAGAAGACTTCTAAAGGTAAGAGAAGAATCAGCGTTGATTGGCCGACTGTATAGCATTCGGCCAATCAACGCTGGTTCTGCATCAAATTTTTCCATTCGAATAGTGAGTGGTACTCGATCGAGTACAAGTATTTCGAATACCGTAGTATTCGATCGAATACCTACTCGATCGAATACTACTCGCTCATCTCTAATAAAGAACATTAAAGCACAATGATATGAATCAATACAATCAACATCATCTCATATTCCATTGTATGCTAGAAAGTGAATGAAATCTAAGTTTGTTTGAGAAAAAGAAAATAAAACATGAATATCTTAAGGAAATAAAAATTATATATAATTCATCTATCACTTGCCCTCATTTCAGTTTTAATAAGCTCTCTTGGCTCCCTTATCTTTTTTATGTTCATTCCAGAGCAATTAAAAAGAAATGCAAATGACATTGCTTTTTTTTTTTCATAAAGTCGTTCTTATGAAACTTCATTAAAGTAAAAAAGTGTTGCATTTATTAAATGATCTAATTAAGTCAGGGTTTTGTCATTGATGTGTAGACCAGGATTAATACCTTTATGTCTGCTGTTGTATTCGACATCCCAGATTATAGAACTGATAGTTTCAAAAGTGCCGCACAGAAGATTAAAAAAGCAAAAATGATGACATCTGTAAGAATTTTCAAGGAATGATATTGCATAAAATAAGACAATTGTCAAGTCTAATTGAGTCTTGGCTGTGAAAGAGTGCCTATATTTTTTCTGCATTGCACATTCCCTTTCAATCAGACATTGAAACATGGCTACATAGATTTGTCACAAGAGCATTGCCAAGGTCAAGCACTAATGTTGACCTGAACCGTACGGTAGTTGGCAGTCCAATTCATTCCCAAGGTTTCAATGCAGGTACAATAAATTCAAGGTTCTATGTAAGCCTGTCAAGTTCTTCTACACCACTGGGAATTTTTTATATTGTTCTTACTGTAAATTCTTGGGTCAAGCATTGGATGGCCAAGGATCTTATGGATATTTCCATCACTTCCAATATAACTCACTGACTATGAGAAGGAAACAACTATAAAGAATATTGTTGTTGCCTAGGGGTGACCGTGGCAAGAGTTCTATGTGCTAAGTAGCAATTTCATGGATATACATTTAAGTGTCACAATGGGCAACATTTACCGTAATTTATTAATCATTTTGCCAATAGCAATAATTTTTACTGCAGTATGATCAATCGTGATCAATGATATACAATAGATTTATTATTTACCATTGATCTTTTCCGTTACTTTCACTGCCCAATTATCATGAACATTGCTTGGAAATGGGTGAATCATCGGATGACCGATGTAAAGCAATTCTCATATTTCTTAAATTGTCTTCTGTTCTTTCATTCAAATAGTATTATTTTAGATTTGTATTATTAGTAATATTTAATATTAGTTAAAGGGATCCTATCATACAAATCTTTTTTTGAATTGGAATAGCCTTAAGAAAGGCTATTCTTCTCCTACCTTTCGTTGTCTTCTCCGCGCCGCCGTTCCGTAGGAATCCTGGTTCTTATTGGTATGCAAATGAGTTCTCTCGCAGCACTGGGGGCGTCCCCAATGCTGCAAGAGAATTCGCTTCCATCTTCGTTGGCAGCATCATCTTCATCTACTTCTTCAGGTGGTGGCTTGTAACTTCTAGGCCTCGGGCCTTGGACAGAGCAGACTGTGCATGCCCACAGGCCACAAGCAAAATGGTCACTTACAATATTGTGCAAATTAAGCAAAAATCACGGGCAGGAATTTTCAATTCCAGTGAGTGACACCTAAATAATATTAAAACTTGACTTTTATTAATGATATTTAAAACTGTCAAAATGGACTATATATATATATATATATATATATATATATATATATATATATATATATATATATATACCCATTCCAGACAGAAGTTTTTACTGTTATAACTCCTTGTCTATCTAGTGATGAATCCACAAACTGGAGGAAACGCGTAGGTAATACTATAAGGTTATTAGATAGAGTGCTAATTACTGCTCTTTATTTAGTTGTAACCAGAGGATGCTATTAGTAGGCTGTTCCCTTTACTTACTTTGTTGGTGTGACACAAGGCCAGTAACCTGAGGAGATGGAGAGAAAAGAGGAGATGCTGCTACCTATTGTATTGTCTTGTCCTTGGGTATACATTGTATACAGCAACAAAGCAGTATTCACACTGTTATAATGTTCAATGTGGTGTAGGGAGACAGAGTATCTATTGAAGAGGGTCATAGTCTCTATTATTATCTCCCTATAAATGGATAGGTCTGACTACCTGTTCCTTTTATTGTCTATTGAGACATATATAGTCCATTGTGACAGTTTTAAATATCATTAATAAAAGTCAAGTTTTAATATTATTTAGGTGTCGCCCACTGGAATTGAGAGTTCCTGCCTGTGATTTATAGTTTCTATTGAATGATAATGTTACTTGTTATGTAATGGTAGTATAATTTGGGAATCATGTGCAACATTGGTCTTTATATAGTGCATTTCATTCAGTTATAGTGTGGAGGTGATATGTTATCAATGTATGGTGGTAATATTTGGTCTTGGTCCAGTGGTTATTTGATATGGACAGTATAAAGCTTAACATATAACTAAACTTGCTGAAGTGTGATATAATATCATATAACAGAATATAAACCATTAAAAGGTATTGTTGAAATTTAGATAAAGTTCTTTGCCAGAGATTAGTTAGAGGGGTATTCCCACTATAACATTGATTTTTCATATCAGTACTTTGCAAATATCACTGTCATCTATTGATAACCATTGTTGTCACTGGATATGACCTGTAGTCCATCTTCATTCAGCATGCTCAGCCTGTCTGAGTCAGTTTCCTATAACTGCTTATTAGATCAGGGCTATATAGGCGTGAATTGTCCCCCCAAAATATGAAACATGTACATGAAGTATCTCTGCTAGGAAAAATGTAAAGTTAGGAAGCAAACAGAGCATGGTTCGTCTAGGAAATGTAGCTTCCACTAGTTGGCAGCCACATGCTTAACAGTAAGAAATGAAAAATAAAGGGAGAGAGACATGAAGAGCACTGAGTGTAGTATTTAAACTGTGCAGGTACGGAATGATGATAAAGTTGAATTAGACCAGATGTCCTCTCACCTTAAGAGGTTGTGAGACAGTCACAACTCTCTAGATCGCTATTGGATATAAATTCCAGGTGGGATTGGCAGTGGTTCTTCCTGTATACTGGAAGACCGGAGAAACAATGGACAAAGGAAGAAGAGGACCGAAGGTCCATAGCAAGGGATCTGCACCCACTGTTAATGGAAAAGGAGGCGACAAGCCAATGGTTCCCAATTAAGAGCTTTTTATTGAAGTGAGTGACATGGCAGATTATATCCAACCCTAGTGTTTCTGTTGTCCTACAAACATAAATTCTTCTAGAATACCCATGTGCGATGTGTGGGCAAATTACTTCTGGACACAAGTAATTTTTGCACTTGAGAAAATGCTGCTGTTTGGCCCGAAACGCGTCATGTTGATTTATACTCGCTTCAATAAAAAGCTCTTAATTGGGAACCATTGGCTTGTCACCTCCTTTTCCATTACCAGTGGGAATGGATCCCTTGCTATGGACCTTCGGTCCTCTGCTTCCCTTGTCAACAGTAAGAAATGAGTGGCTCAGTACTACAGCGCTGGAGTCCTGGGTTCAAATCCTACCAAGGAAGAAATCTGCAAAGAGTTTGTATCTTCTCCTTGGGTTTTTGTGGGTTTCCTCCCATACACCAAAAACATAATTATAGGGAGAAATAAAAAATAATAGCAAGAAATGGCCCACTCTGGCTATTGCAAGCTGAAAATGTAATGGTGCTATTGAGCTACAAATCTTGAAAGGGAAGTCATGTAGAAGGAGGGTGAATTTGCAGGTACAGTGCAGATGGATTATCTGCATGGCTGCTCAAGTATACACACTTTATCTAAAATTGACCTCATTAACTTGTATAGACTAAAAGAAAAACTTTTTTTGGTCAAGTGAATAAATTTTGAATATTAAAAAATGGTCTGAAACTAAAAATAGTAATTATTTGCGGACATGTATGGGTTAATCTTTTGTGCTATTTAGATTTCATTTTTCTTTATCAGATTTTATGTGGGTTTAAACATCTTTCATTATCTAGAACCTTTATGACCACCAATACAGCACAACAGAGCTAATCGATACTTTTAGCTGTTCCTGGGAGAATGATCAATATGTTGAGTTATTTTCTATTCGTAAGTGAATCAATCCAACATACTGATAAAAAGAAATAATGATTAGCAATTTTACAAAGAGCTTTCAAATAAAAATAGCTAAAAAAAGAGTTGCTTATTTCCATAGACAGTATTCAGAATTGATAACTGGAATAGCTTTGACATGGTGTGAAAGCTTTCAATTCAGTTCATGGTGACCACTATTGTACAGAATATACAGCACCATCTAAGGGGTATATTGAAGAGGCTACAATAGAAGCATAGAAACAATTTAGCCAACATCTTGTATAGCAGTCATTGGAGTCATCAAGTTCTAAAAGTTGTGTAAGTTGCAAGAATGGGGCTCCATTAGATTTGTTCCCCCAGCAGAGATGCTTCGTCAAATTGTGATTTGGGGAATTTGAAGATAAAGTTAACACCTTGTACACTTATCATATTTCTCTAACCATTCCTGAATAATTTTTGCAGTGTGCCAAGCAACATTATTCTGCTGATAGAAGCCACTGCCATTAGGAAATATTGTTGCCATGTAGGGTAGTACTTGGTCTGCAAAGTTATTTAGATAAGTGGTACATAGAAATGCCAAGAGTCAAAGTTGTTGAGTAGAACACTGCCCAAAGCAATGGACTTGATGGCTTGTGATCTTCCCATAGAGCATCCAAGTATCATCTCTTTCTCAGGTAAATACTCAATATGATGTAAAATATGGATTTTACAAACCAGGGCACCTTATTTCATTGCTCCATTGTCCTACTGTGATGCATACATACTCATGAAAAATGCTCTGCTCTGACTCTGATACTTCCTGTTCTGACTAATATCAAATGGTAAAAGGAAAATGTTCGTTGTTGTACCGTGTTAGCCAGTGGGTTGGAAATATTAAAAAAAAACACGAAAACTTGGTGATCTTCAGTAGTTGATACCTTTTTAATGGCTAACTCATAATGATGACAAATGGCTGACGTTTCGAAGCGCAGAGGCTCCTTTGTCAAAGCAAATTAAAAAGGTATCAACTACTGAAGATCACCAAGTTTTCGTGTTTTTTTTTTTATATAATATCAAATGGGGCATTATATATTTTTTTGGAAAGTTGTAAAGCAATTGCTCTTCTGTGGAACTGTGCCAAGTGGTTTAGCCTTTACACCACTCCCATAAATGACACTTGGTGCTTGTGACCCTGTTCGTATGACCCAGTTCAACATTATATGACCACTTTGGTAGGTATTAAACACTGCATATTTGGAATCCATTCAGTAATGATGAAGCCAACATGACCAATCAGGCCATAGATTGTCTGCAGCAATCATGAGAAGAGTCCTTAATGTCATTGTTGGAGCTCCAGAACCAGGAGTAGATGTAAAGCACCAGGGCCCTGCCTTTAGGATGGCAGAGAGAAGAAGAGGTGAGGTATATGGTTTTTTTTATTTATTTTTTATTTGGCACCCTACTCTGAGCTGTTTTTTGAGGTTTTTTTGATAGTTTTCTCAAATGGAGTATTGTACAAGGGGCTAAAGGACTTCATATAGATTTTTTTAGTTGAATTTTATATTGTGAGACATATCTAACAGTCATTAAACTGAGCCTGCCATCTTCCCCAAACATAGTCATCACTATGTTACAGAGCATATTACAGTCATAAACAACATACAGTATCTCTTTTGTGAATGGCACTTTTCTATATTTGGAGAATAATAACTTTCAAGTCATACGAATTAAATAATTGGTGCACTGCGAGTGGGCTTTCAGCCCCAAGGAGCACCGCTCTTGCCACTCAGACCCTAACCCATGCAGTGGTAGTTAATCCTCTCACCACTATGACATTGCTCATTCTACTTGAGTATTTCTCACAGGGCAGAAGGCCCGCCCCCAGTGCACCAACTGATGTGTTTGCATGAGACTTATTTTTGTTCCAAATCTACAAAAGTGACATAAATAAAAGTGTGTGTTGTATATCACAGTAAAGGGCTCTGTAACACAATGGTAGCAGCTGAATTTTCTTTGGGAGATGGCTGACTCCCTTTTATAAAGGTCCTCAATATGGATTAGCTCCCTGGTGAAATTCTGTGTAGATAAAGATAACCTTTGCTCTTCTAATTTCAGATTATTTTATACCAATTTATACTAATTCTACCATCAGTGCTATTCTAAATCAATGTAGCAAAATTTTAAAAAGTGTTAGAAATTGAACAATGCAGTGTGTATTCCGTGTGATCAAAGCAAATTGAACTTTTGGTCCCAAAAGTAAGAAAGGATTTCTCACTCCTATATTTTGCACATATTCCCTCCTTACATACAGTTTTCTGCAGTGACTCAGCCTCTGTATTATAATCAACTGCAAACGTAAGTGTCATTGTGTCTACTACTACATGGTTCACCTCCTTCAATTAAGATTTCCCCAGGTGGACGCTGCACTGTTAAATGTGTTCTGTATGCAGCTGAATTATTCTACCTTCTTGTACATTACAAGTGGTAATAATTTGCCAGGGTACTTCTGACTAAGGCTGAGTACACATTTACATCAGACAGAGAAAAAAATAGTTCAGAATCCTGCATAGCTTTGTCCAGAAAAAGACATATACCATGACAGAACCTGCCGGATCCTATCATATGTCAATGAGTTCATCAGATGTGGTTGATGTCAGTCACAAGATGGATCTGACCGTCATTTGCATTTCTCTGCTTGTATGAAGGAAGATAAATTGAGAAACAACAATGCAAATGCATCCAGCTTAAGTTGCACTTCAATGATCATAGTTGAGATAAGTTGAGAACACAACAAAGGTACAAATTGTTAAATTATACATTAGCACTGTGGCTCAGTGCTAATGTATAATCAGCGCTGGAGTCCTGGGTTTGAATCCTGCCACAGACAACATCTGCAATGAAATTGTACATTCTCCTTGTGTTTGCCTGGATTTCCACCCATGCTCCAAAGACATATAATACAAATGATAGGGAAAAATGTACATTGTGAGCCTTACATGGGGCTCACAATCTACAAAAAAAAAAAAAAAAAAAAGTTGCACTATACCTTACCTTCGTGTAGTCTCTCCTCCAGGTTTGGCTTGCAACCCTGATTCAAAACACTGACGTAAACAAAGCCTTAGAAAAGTCATAAGCATTCAGTCTAAAAATGCTTTAATTAATGCAATATTAAGAAATCCTTCAGGAGCCCATCGTACTCTTCTTACAATCCTATCCTATCCTATCCTATCCTATCCTATCCTATCCTACTAATATTATAAGTTTGGATGGTTGTTACTCAATCACACAAAAACTGCTGAATGGATTTGGATGAAATTTGGCACATAGATAGTTTGTAACCTGGATTAACACATAGGATAATATAAATATAAATGACTTGGCTTCACGACTGTTATGAATTTATGGTAATATACTATATTAAACTGCTCTTCCCGGCAGGACAATTCAGCTAATTGCAGTTTGCTGATAAAGCCTGGTGTGTTATTTCTCTATCTAAACACACAGATAACACTCCATTCTGTACAAGCATCTGCATATTATCTGATCTGCATAAATGTTCTGTGTCCTGTTCAGCCAGAGGCAGGAGGGGGGGCACAAATACAGGCAGTGAGAAGCAGACACGCCAGGCAGCGTGCTGAGACACTGAGATGGGAAAACCCCTTTAATCCAGTAATGGCAGTTTCCCAATTTTAAACATGCCAGGAAAAAGAAAATCTAATTTGTCGCAAAATTCTCTAAAAACGAGAGCTATAAAGGTAACCAGAAGTCAACAGACTTCTCCTCAAGCAGAGCTGAGGAGAATTGAGCAAGCTAGGCGTCAAGTGACTCTTAGAGCAGCCGAAATGCCAGAGCAGGCGGATCATCAATGTCAACAACACACTCATTATATCGGGTCCCAGTGAGCTGCTGAGATGCCGGAACAATCACAGGCACAGCGCAAGGAACATGTTCAGTGGCAGGCCAGTTTGAGAGCTGCTGAAACGCCGAAGCAGGCGAGCCATCAAAGGCAGAAATTTGATGAATATAGGTGGATCATCAATGCCAACAACACACAGACGAAGTCACGGGCAGAGGCTAGTCATAGTATAATCAGGAAAATGATGCATTTGAAGACTATAAATATAGACTCCAAATATTAAATGGTTAACTTAGCCCTGAATCATCTGTTCTAATTCAAGACATAATCCTATCCTATTTTCAACACTTAAAAAAATGACAGAATTGCTAACAAAATGCCCTTGAATTCATGTAATGTGCATAAAATAACACATTAGTGTATTTTTTCTATATTTGTCGACAAATGCATAACTCGTAATCGCAAGAAAATTACTGGAAAATAACATGAAGACATTTTCATGCCTTCATATCCAAGATTATTCAGAATTCTTTTTTTTTTTACACACTGAAAACATTTTCAAAATGAAATCAATTATTCACACCTTAATGCTTTTTACACCTAAGGATGCTTTCACAAGGGGAAACAAGCTCATTAAAACTTCATGCTGGATGCCCCATTTTCATGTTTCTCACTTCCATGACCTTCATTTTTCTATTTCACTTTGGCATTTTTTAAGGCATTTTATTTCACCTTCATCTAGTTGACATTTGTCATCTGTTTATTTGCATTATGAACCTTTATTGAATTAGAGAGTGTTGTATAGATTGTAATTGGTGAGATGGTGTAAAATAATATAAAAATACTGTACATGCCATCATCCCCAAACTGTCCTATAACCTTACAACTATCACTGCAGATACAGTATGGCTAATGCAAACCTATTTAGTCCCCATTTGTATTCCTTGCATGTTTCATGTAAAGTCATGTCAAGTTGTTTCCTTTCTGCAGACTTAGACATCCTTTATGGTGACAGATACACTTTGTTCATTTAGATATTTAATGCAACTGAGGCTTTTGTCGGGTTCACCTTTACATATAGCCTATATTTCTTGTATCTCTTCTGTTCTTCCATTTTTTGAATTTCTACTTATGACTAGAGATGAGCGAGTAGTACTTGATCAAGTAGGTATTCGATCGAATACTACGGTATTCAAAATACTTGTACTCGATCGAGTACCACTCGCTGTTCGAATGTAAAAGTTCGATGCAGAACCAGCATTGATTGGACAAATGCTATACAGTCGGACAATCAACGCTGGTTCTTCTCCCACCTTTAGAAGTCTTCTCCGTGCAGCTTCCCCGCGGCGTCTTCCAGCTCTTCATTCACTCTGCCAGGCATCGGGCCTGGGAAGAGCCGACTGCGCATGTCCGCTTGTAGTGCGGGCATGCGCAGTCGGCTCGGCCCAGACCCGATGCCTGGCAGAGTGAATGAAGAGCTGGAAGACGCCGCGGGGACGCTGCAAGGAGAAGACTGCTCGGAGGATACAGCCCAACCCTCACTCGTGGACTTGGTAAGTATATAATTTGATCGAATGTTGCCTACCCCTGAAATGAGCATATTCCCCCCATAGACTATAATAGGGTTCGATATTCGATTCGAGTAGTCGAATATTGAGGGGCTACTCGAAACGAATATCGAACCTCGAACATTTTACTGTTCGCTCATCTCTACTTATGACCCTTTATGGCCCCATGGACATGCCTGTGTATTATCAAAGGTGTGGAAAAATGAGGAAAAAAGCAAAAACTGGGTCCAGCAATCAAGGAAGAATCCGATAAAAATGAAAACTTAACTTTTAAAGTTGATGCAACCTTGAAAAAAAACAAGGTTATGTGCAAACAACCAAAAAAAAATAACCTTGTTTTTTCATGCATCACTATTAAAGTTAAGTTTTAATTTTTATTGCATTTCTCGGTGGCTGGACCCCGATTTTTGCT
The DNA here is from genome assembly GCF_031893055.1 of Leptodactylus fuscus. Taxonomy (NCBI): domain Eukaryota; kingdom Metazoa; phylum Chordata; class Amphibia; order Anura; family Leptodactylidae; genus Leptodactylus; species Leptodactylus fuscus. Next base: position 55,422,641 of record NC_134266.1, read on the forward strand.
TCTTTCCTTACAATGTTGCCTCAAGCTGAAGGGCTTAGGATCCGTGCACAGGAGTGTTTCCTGGAATGATTGGAGATCATTTTCCATATATGAGAGTTGGGCTGTGTTCACATTTGGCTTATTTTTATCAGTTTTGTGGAAAAATAAGGATAGGTTTCTATACCTGTCCATTTCACACCCCGGGCTCACTGAAGCAAATTAATGGGTTCGTGGATGCAGAGATGGCAGAAGGATATCATCCATGTGTCATTCTTCTGTTTTACCATAGACTCAGCACATGCATATTTTTACTTCCATGTAGCCTAAGGATATGTTCAGACAGAGGAAGGTTGCTGAAACGTTTACCGCCTTGTGAACAATCCGCGTGGCTAGCCGCAATGGGGTGCCGAAGCAGCATCAGCATTCTGTCACAGCATCCTGCTCCTGATTAGGTCCGAATGAATGGGCCTAACAGGAACATATCTCAAGCCGCGGACACGATGGCTGAAACAGCTGCAGAATCCACGGCAAGATAGGTCATCTTACTTCTTTTTTCCGCTACTAGCTACCATGAAAAAAAGCGTGCGGCTCCCATTGAAGTTAAGGGGAACCATTTTTGCAGGCGGATTTTTAGGCGGATTTGGCCTCAAAATCCGCTGGCAAAAAACTCAGTGTGAACATACCCTAATAATGAATTATATGGTAAAGAGATTGATTTGAGTGTAAAACATAAGAATTCACTAGGGGGATTCAAATAATGTAAATGATGGCAAAGACTGCAGCCCCTAGGTTCTGGAAGGATGCACAAAGGTGTAGGGACCATAACCTAATTCATGATGCGTCACATTATAATATTGTGGTGCCGTGGGTTTATGAGAAATTGAAATCTAAACTGGAGATAAGTTAGATGTGGACACATCTGTATATCTATTTTATTATTATTATTATTATTATTATTATTATTATTATTATTATTATTATTATTATTATTATTATTAATTTATATAGCACCATTAATTCCATGGTGCTTGTTCATATGCTACACAAGTAAAATTAAAACTTGTATTTCCTAAAGATGGTTTGAATTTTGGAAGACTTTCCGAGATTTTGTCTGGGTTCAAAGTGTTCAAGCAACTTTTTTTTTTATATTAAAACTTTTACAATTCTTGGAATTTTCCAACTAATCCTAACCCTTTGCATCTATTCTTTCCTTTAACTCCCAAGTCCCAGTGCACTCTAGTAGCTTGCATTACATAGCTCATTAAAGTTAGAGGCTTTGATGACATTTATAGGCTTTCATACTTAAGCTTCTACAGAGCAATAGTGTAGTTTTCCTTTCTGGCTTATATGTCTGCATTCTACAGTATGTTAAAGTGAGCCCACCACTTAACCCATTGCTTCAAAACTACTTATATAACGGTATAGTGAACATACCTTTCTTGTGAGCAAGAGGAATTTATCTGCAAATATAATCAACCAGGGAATGGCCCTATCTCCTAGACCATCTGTTATTTTGCCTGTGGCCATTGCTCTTAAGGACATTTTAATGTTTACATCACTATAAATAGAATGGTAATCCCAAAAAAGGCAAACAAATAATATTTCATACACAGTATAGATTGTATATTTATGACATATTAAAAAGTGTTATGTTTGGCCTTAATTTCAATACAGTACATTGATTCTTCATAGAGAATATAGTCATGGCTACATTTGAAATAATGTATTGTATGTCTTACTGTGTCTAAATCACATTAAATATGAGACATTGACACTAGTTTTTATGGCAAGTAGATTATTTACAAATGCAATGAATATTACTTGGGTTTGACTTAGGTGGATCTCAGTGAAGCTAAGAGAGGACCTTAATGAAACAGACTGAAAGAAAGTCCTCAAAACCAACATAGGTTAAATGGGACATATGAAAATCTTATGGGAGTACCTGCTGGGTATAAATCAGAATTAGGAATAAGCAAAACATCTCACAATTAGCCCAGTTTGCGATGAGTTTTCCAAAAATTTCAGGTTCACTGCACACAAATTTTTATTATACTCTGGGGTCTCTTCATACACCTCTCCAGGGCCCCGCCATGGTGTCTAGTTCACTTTCCAGGAATCTTTGAACCTTTCTGGCCTCCAGGGTGATGTTGCCAACTGTGGATTCAGCCTCAGTAGTCAAGTGAAGAACATCAAGTCATGAGTCTATCTTTATGTGACTGCTGAGGTGGAGTCCTGGAGAGGTGAGCAGAGGTGGATATGTCCTGCTTATTATTTTTCTGCATCTCCCTGGGGTTTCTGATTATTAATCTCTTGGTTCTAAGGAGAAAATGACACTTTAATATGACTGCAAAGACAGTGAGTATTTATTTCCCACTTGAGATTCCCTACCTGAGTTATTCTGGAAAAAAAAAAAAACATGCCCAAAATATTGTTTATACACATTCATGGCTCTCTCCAAATGGCATTTTATTTAGCTTCAGACATGGTCAAAATTGTTCAAATAATATATAACTATTTGTGTGCATTTAGTGAGCAAAATTACAAAGTCCAAGGTGAAAATGTTTTAACTGAAATGTAGTTGAGTGCTACAAAAACTTTACATTACTTTGGAATATCTATAACCTTAGTCTGCAGTTGTCTGTACCCACCATGAATCTTCATGCTTTATACCTTCATCTTCATCTTCTTAGATGTATGATCATCATACGTTCATCTTCATCTTCTTGCTCTATACCTTCTTATACCATCTTCTGCTTCGTTCCTATATGTCTATATCTATATAATAGTGCTGATCAGGTCTAGTAACACTCGTTCTTCTAGTGACTTTAGTTGTCCTCTCCCTATGACAGATCTGTGTTTATTGCAAGGATAAAATTGCTGGACTTGTATGCAATGTGCCTGATATAAAGTCTGTGACAGGGAGTTGTTGGGAGAAGATATCAGTTCTGCCTGTATGCTCAAGAACAATAACTGTTCATTCGGGAGGACTGACAACTTAATTTATAGAAACTAGTAAGAATAGAAGGAAAACTGAGTCATGTTCCTGCTGTTTACTCACTTGTTGGTCTGTAGAGGGGCCCTGGCACACAGCAGAAGTAGAAAAGCAAGTCTAGAAGTCTATACTGGATCTTCTCTTTTTCCACCAGTCAACATCCCTCTCTTTTGTTGCTGTTCCTGCACATTTTTCCTCTTTTTTTGTACCTTAGTGGTCATACTAAGACCTAACCAGAATAAGCTAAAATGTAGTTCAAACACTGTATGGTCCCATAATTTTAAGATCTGACTCTATACTGCAGTGCCAGCTGTACTACCTTCATGGTGGTCCTACTCATGTACACTGTTTTGAAAAAAAACTATAAGAGTTGTCAAAAAAGTTAATGAGTAGAGATGAGAGAACACTAAAATGTCCGAGGTTCGAAATCCGATTTGAACAGCCGCACACTATTGGACTTTTCGAACGGATTTCGAACCCCATTATAGTCTATGGGGGAAAATGCTCGTTTCAGGGTTACGCAAAATTCGATAAAATTATACTTACCAAGTCCACGAGTGACGGTCAGGCTGGATTCTCCTTGAAGTCTTCTCCCGGCGGGAATTCACTCTGCCTAGGCATCGGGGCCGACGCCTGAGCAGAACCGACTGCGCATGCAAGGGCAAGCCTGCGCATGCGCAGTCGGCTCTGCCTAGGCCGGATGCCTGGGCACAGTGAATTCCAGCCAGAAGACACCGCGGGGACGCTGCACAGAGAAGACTTCTAAAGGTAAGAGAAGAAGCAGCGTTGATTGGCAGAATGTATAGCATTCTGCCAATCAACGCTGGTACTGCATCGAACCTTAAACTTCGAACAGCTAGTAGTGTTCGATCGAGTACGAGTATTTCGAATACCATAGTATTCAATCGAACACCTACTGGATCGAACACTACTCGCTCATTTCTAGTAATGAGTATTCCTTAAATTTTAACTTTTTTATGAAGATTGTGAACCCCATATAGGGATCACAATGTACTTTTTTTTTTTCCTATCAGTATGTCTTTGTAGAATGGGAGGAAATCCACACAAATATGGGGAGAACATACAAACTCCTTGCAGATGTTGTTCCTGGCAGGATTTGAACCCAGGACTTCAGCGTTGCAAGGCTGCAGTGCTAACCACTGAGCCACCGTGTTGCCCCCTTAAATTTTATGTGGAGACCAAAAGAAAACGTATTCTATCAGATTTTGCACCGATTCCCTTCATACATATGCAGCCATTTTGAACTTCACCATAATAACTTGCTCTAATGGGATAGCTCACAACAAAAGCCATTGATAAAAATGGGAAAAAATGAAAGTTAACATGATTAGCAACTGTTTACTTAACCTGTTAAAAGTCATGTTAAACTTGGCTACATTTGTATATTTAAAAAAAATGAAAATCACTGTTACAATGGGCGCTTTGTGGGGTTAAAGTTTTTTCAGTTTTTTTTCTGTAGTCCTTACCAAAAAAAACAGCAAGACAGCAAACATGGATGTGTCCTTCATAACCTTGGCTGAACATATCCAGATATGTGTGATGAGATGACATAAAATGAGCATTTATTTTCATTATTTCATATCACAAAGTGATATGTCATTCTATATGGCTGTGTTGAGAATTACAGCCTGTCAAGGATTTTGCTAGCATGTCACAATATTGTATAGATTTGGTTTCATCGTCAGTTATAGTTCTTATAAAAATTAGAGCTACGTGAAGGCTTAACACATCTATAGAACTGCGCTGGGACATGTAACTATATCGATGACTATATAACTGGATCATAATCTTTCTATGCGTGTATGAAATATCAGCGGGTAAGCCTGAAAATATTCCATGAGTAGGGTTGAGCGATCGGGATCGGTAAAGATCGGATCCTGATCAGCGATAGAGATCCCACCTAAAAAAGATCGGGAACGGAACTCCGATCCTGATCACTCAACCCTAGTTACCTACGCAGAACCACTGCCGCTCTCCGGAGCTTCGGGCCGTTGTTCTCTGTCTTCTCCTCTCTCATTCACATTGTCGGCAGAGCACTGTGCGCGAACCCCCCCCCCCCCTCCCCCTCCCTAGGCTAGTGTTACTGATGCTGGGAGTAGGCAGGGCTTGTTGTGGCTTAGGAGAGTGTGAGCAGGTACAGGCCGGGGAGACTTGAGTGATTCACTAGGGAGACGAGGGCGTGTACAGCGCTCTGCTGGCATCTGAATGAGAGAGGAAAGAAATAGACAGATGACAACGGCCCAGAGCTCCAGGGAGTGGCGTACACACCGGAAGGGGAGGTGGCAGCTGTTCTGTGCAGGTAACCAGACAGCAGGGGGGACTAAGTAGCCGGCAGATTTTTTAATCACTACACAGCATGGAATCCAAAAATTGAAGTCTTGAATTTTTGAACTCCACGCTGTGTAGTGAATAGGATCGTTATCAAAATCCGATTTTTGATCATTAAAAAAACCCCATTGACTTGCAATAGGATCGGAATTGGGATCAGGATCGGGTTCGGATGGAAAATAATCCGAAATCGGATTTTTAAAAAGGATCCTGAAATCTCAAGATTGGCTCAACCCTGTCCATGAGTGTAACATAGAAGGTCCCAGTAGCTTTAGTGATATTATTAAAAACAAAACAAAAAAAAAACCCTCCATAAATCGTATTTATGGGGTTCACAGAGATCATTGGAATCCAAGAAAATGTTAAACAATGCAAAAGCAGTTTCTTACTGAACAGTGAATGAAAAATGTAAGATTATTTTATTGCCGTAATCGGATCCCATTTATATTTCACTATTGTCTTAGCAGATAACGTTTACAGGAACAGTATCTGAAGATGTTTTTACCTTTACTCAGCATTGACTTGCGAAGTGAATTTCCTAATAGAGTTCTTAGATGAAATCAGCCATAAATCATACTCTATTTGTGTTCTGAAACTTCTGAAATACTACAAGGAATTACGAGGAAAGTGAAATTTATAAATTGCTCTTGTTAACCAAAACTACAGAGCAATTGGTTTTATATCACAAAAAGTCAAGTGCCCACAATTTTAAGGGACCTTCAATCTCCTTTAAGTGAAGAGGACCATATTGTTGAAACATATGATTAATATGCTGCTGTGAGTAACTAGCATTTGCAGGAAACTGATCTAATATATAATTTAAACATATCCCTACTTAGGGCACCGTGGGAAGATAATTCACATAAAACCAGAAATGAAAAATACTTCAAAGAAAGTTCTTTTTTTTCCCCTTTTTAAGCAAAACTTTTGCCGACTTGATCTAAAAGGAAAAAGGTAACTTGATGTTAGACTGCAATAATAATTTAGAAAGTTTTTGTAGGTGACTTTCAGTAATTGAAATAAATAGCGCTATTTTGTATTATTGATTTGAAAAGCGTTTGAGTAATGCTGAAATGTTTCCAGTTTGCTCATTTGAAAGCCCACGTACAAGGTAACATCTATTATATTATATGTCATTGAATTCTGAACACTGCAGATGGAATAAAAAAAATGTATTATCAGTATGAGCATATCATCAACATGGGGAAAAACACTTTATTCTAGCTTTTGTCATAAAAAGTAAATCTATAAAATGAATCACGAATTCGCATGTATTTAATATATTGTTTAGGATGATGGAAAGCGAAATGATAATTCTGCAGTGAGACTTATGGCGGGGTGGCTAATACCACAAATATTATATCCATATACTGTATATTGTTCTACGAGTTCTTTGACCTGTGGATATTTGAAACAAAGTACTGACAAAGGATAAACCATATATCTAGTTTTTCTGTAGCCTGTGCTTAAGGGCACTGCATTAGAGAGACTGGAATTGAGAAGATTTGTGAAGAGCATAAAGTGGATGGTGCTCATAGTGGATTGCTATTTGAGTGATAGTAGAAGGACATATGGCATAGAGCAAGTACACTGATCCGCAACAGGCGGCACCTTGAGTTCCAATGGTACACTTACTAGACGATAAAGAGAGAGCGTAATTCAGAGACTGTTCGTTTTACAGAGACTGTGCAATTTTACGCAAAAAAAAATAAAAAGGGACCAAGTTAAACCAGGCTGTATGTACGGTTAGGTATATCAAATCCATTACTTTTGCAACCTGATGTTGATGGAAAGTACTTCAGTAAATAAGCAAAAGGCTTCAATTGACAGGGTCTATGCTTTAAGTGATCAACATGAGATCTACATCTTACAGATATGCCCATACTCAATGGAGATCCAATTTGTCTTGAAGCTAATACAACCCAATATCACAGCATACTAGCAATAGTCTTGAAAGCCTTCAAGTCAACCCCTTCCCCTACTGGAGGCTTACACATAGACAACAATAGGATTACATTTTATATTTAGAACATCTGCTTAATTTGTGATACATATATCTAAATATGTCCAGCCAAGAGGATGGGTGATGGAGGACACATTTGTATATCACTTTTCACTAATCTCATTGAAGAACACTATTGTCAGATTCTCCACTGCCCACGTCTGTGAAACAAGAGATTAGTATCATTGTAGCATTGTACATGTGTCCAGTATTACAGAACAGCCCCATTCAAGTGAATAAGGCTGAGTTCTGTATCAGATACAGTAACACAGATCAACCAGATTACTTTGGATTCAAAGGGCTTCAAGGGGATGGACCTCATCGCACAACACTAGTATTAATGTAAAACCTCATTTTAAGTCTGAAATTCTCACACTCTTGGTTTATAGCTGGGCCTCAGACTAATTTTATATATATATATATATATATATATATATATATATATATATATATATATATATATCTGGGCTACATCAGGGTGATCAATCAGTTGAAACACAATTTCTAGAGTTATACTATGAAACAACATGATAGCATCCTACACACATTGATGGAGATCTACTAGAAGACAAACAAATAAAAATGACTTGGTGAGAGGAAAGTCTGTTCTGATGGGTGCAAATGGATCTGGAAGAAATTGAAGTTTGGTGGAGGAAGCTTGATAATATTGGGCTGTTTTAAAACTGGATACTTGAGCAGGATTGATGGAAGTCTCAATGCTGAGCTATATGTGAGTATCATGCAAATGAATTACTTTGTACACTTGGGGGTATGAAAAGGACAACATGGTGTTCCAGAAGGTCAATGACCCGAAGCATACATCGAGATCAGCTAAGAAATGGTTCAATGACAATGAAGTAGAGGTGCTGCATTGGTCATCAATGTCCCCAGGCTTCAACTCAATCAAAAATTTGAGAGTAGAGTTGAAGCTGTATTCATATCCAAGTGAGTCAACTAATGTGCACTAACATTTGGAATATATAGAAGAGATCTGGGATCAAATTTCAGTCAAGACATGCTTGAATCTGATCTAAAGCATGCCAAGAAATATTCAAGCAGTGTTGAAAACCAAAGGTGGATTTACAAAATACTAGCAAAATAATAATAATTTTAATTTTAGGATCAAAAAAGTAACAGTGCAGTTGCATGACAATAATCTGCATAACTAATTATATGCTAAATACTTACAAGTCAAATTTATGTATAAGATATCCAAGATGATTGTCTATAAAATGACGGTAGTCTCATGTTCGAATCTGTAGTGGGTAGTAGATATGGAGCTCGTAAGTCAAAGTTCAATATATTGTTACACTTTTGCTTGTAGTGTATCCCATGCTTTAAATTTCCAATCACAGTGTAGAATATTTTTGCAACTGGATGATATAGAAATGGATGATATCATTGTTTTTGTTCATGCTCACAAACTATCCACATCTCCTATAGCTAAGCCTACGTTTAGAGACTCCATCACAGAGTCTGCGAAAACCGTCACAGAAAAAAGTTAGCATTTTTTTTTTTTAGATTCTTTCTCTCACAGTTGAAGTGCATCTACAATAGAAATTACATATCTCTCCATTCTTTGTAGGTGGGAAAACTTACAAAATCGCCAGTGTATCAAATACTTATTTCCCCACTGTCAGTTTTACATTGATTGTACTCATTTATTCATTCAGCATGGTTGTGGGAAATATTATTGACAAACAGGAAAATCTTGTCGCTTTTAGAAGATAATTGCCCATGTTATAGTAAGTCAAAGTTATATGATGAATGAAATCAGATGCATTGTCAGAACATAATGTAAAGGACAATAGGTAATCTTGCCTGCATTTAAGACACAAAATACAATAAAAATAAAATTTAAAGCAAAATAACACCTTTGGGCAAAATTTCACAGGAACAACGTTGAGTATAATTGAAAATAATTTGATTTACTGACCTTGCTAATTTCCGGGGATTTAATATTGTGTTCTCCATTCTTACACAACTTTCAATAGGTTAAGGGGATATTGTCACTCCTTAGGGAGAGGCCAATATATAGGTGTGTGGAGACTTATTAAGCCATTTGTGCTCCACTGTGAGGGATTGTGGGAAGAATATGCAAATCTGTCTCCCATGATGTTAATACAGGGAGACAGTGCCTCAGTCATGCAGCCCACTAGTGACAACATCCCCTTAACGTGGTCTAGAAGCCTCTCACCTCTGCCAAGTCAGTCTTCTCTACGCCGGGCTGAAGAGATCCAAACAGATCAAAACAGCTGTCCTCGGCTGAGAGACTGACTTGGTAAAAACCCACATCATTGCAGCAAAGGCCTCTGGGAACATCGGGAATGATGTTAAAGGGAGTGCCCCCTAGTGGGCTGCATGACTGAGGCACTGTCTCCCTATATTAACATTGTGGGATACAGATTTGGATATTCCTCCCACAACTTTCAATAATCATTTTACTTGGACCAGACAGTGGTTCACTGCAGATCCATTCTGCTGTGTGACATGTGAGCTATTAGCTTACTTGTAAGTGTAGCTGTTATCTAAGCTCCCACATTGTAACTTAAAAGAGGAGCGTTCAATCAACATTTCTCTTGTACAGACTCGAAAAATGTGTTGTTTTTTTCCGCATTTCAGTAGTGCAAAGACCATAATCTAAACTGTACACATTTGGACACAAATTATCAAAATGTAGTCTCCATATATTTTTATCCATATTGATTACTGAAAGCCGAGAAAAAGTTTCAAAGCACATTATGGAGACCTATGAAGTCCCTCTAGCTTGAAATAACACAGAATGCCAATGGTGCTTTTGTTCTACAAAGATATTTTGCCCTCTAGATATTGCAGTTTACAGCTTCAGCATATATACTGATGGCAGATCTTTCAACTTTCAGTTATAATAACTGACACTCAAACTGGGTGGCCAGCAAAAAGGAAATCTACAGATGTGTTCCTCCTTACGATAGCTGAACGTGCCCAGATATTAGTGTCACAAGATGACCAGTTTTTCAAAACCACATGATTTAGTCATTATTTGATATGCTATGTCTATTCTTACATATGTCTATGTGGACACATAGTGCTTATGAATTTCAGTCCTTGAAATATTTTACTAGAAAAGGTGTACGTATTCGAGGCAGTTTCTTGCTGAAAACAGTTCTGACCAATAGTGGTCAAACTTTGCAGATCCGTTTCTTGAATATTCATGAGTTTCAGAATGTATGTGTTCAGTCCAAAACTGGAAGTACTATTATTGTACTCCAGGGTCTCTTCAGTCTATTCAGAATATAATAATCAGGGACCCATAGAAGGGATAGAAAATAATAAAAACGCTCACTGGAAAAGAAGGACACTTTGTGGAGACCAGGAAAGATGAGTGTAATGTTTTATTTATTTATTTTATTTTGAACCCTACCCTAGGTCTCCAATTATTATACTCTGGGTTCTTAAATGTTTTCTGAGTTATGAACCCCAAACAGTTTGAGTTCCACCCGATTTGCTTACCTGTAATGACTAGAGATGAGCGAGTAGTATTCGATCGAGTAGGTATTCGATTGAATACTACGGTATTCTAAATACTCGTACTCAATCGAGTACCACTCACTATTCGAATGGAAAAGTTTGATGCAGAACCAGCATTGATTGGCCGAATGCTATACAGTCGGCCAATCAACGCTGGTTCTTCTCCTACCTTTAGAAGTCTTCTCCGTGCAGCTTCCCCGCGGCGTCTTCTGGCTCTTCATTCACTCTGCCAGGCATCGGGCCTGGGCAGAGCTGACTGCGCATGCCCGCACTACATTTTCTTGTATTGCGGGCATGCGCAGTCGGCTCTGCCCAGGCCCGATGCCTGGCAGAGTGAATCCAGAGCCAGAAGATGCCGCAGGGACGCTGCAAGGAGAAGACTTCTCGGAGGATCCAGCCCGACCCTCACTCGTGGACTTGGTAAGTGTAATTTGATTGAATGTTGCCTACCCCTGAAACGAGCATTCCCCCCCATAGACTATAATAGGATTCGATATTCGATTCAAGTAGTCAAATATTGAGCGGCTACTCGAAACGAATATCGAATATCGAACATTTTACTGTTCGCTCATCTCTAGTAATGACCAACAAAAGCTGTTTGACTACTACAAAATGTGATTTTTTTTCTCATCAACTGTATTCATTGCTTATCCATCGCCGATATGTTATTTTTATTTGTACTTCTCAATTTCAAATTATAGAACAAATAAAATTATCTACATTCTCAATATTAAAGGTCTTATGACACAAAGGATATTTATCATCAATCCACTGGACAGGTGATACATGTGCCATTGACGGAAGAAAAATCACAAGAACTCCTATTAATATTATTTTCTAGAATTTTTATTTTATTTAGGGTTGTTAGATGGCTACTACATACAGTCCTTTTCTAACCATAAATTTATTTTAGATATTTTTCTATTGCTAACCTATTTACAACCACAAACTATAGTATTCATTTCAAATATTGAAGATGGTGCAAAAAGTTCTTGCCGATCGTCTCGTAAGATTAAACCTGTAATAAATGTCCTCTAACATGTTTTTTTTTATAAAAGTGTATTTTAATAGTGAGATAAAAATGTGGTTATTTCATGTGTAATTGAATTGTGTGACTCACAAGGCAGAATCTGTGAAGCCAGAAGAATGGTCAAATGCTATTTATAACACAACAAAATGACAGTTGTAATGTCACGTCTTTGAAGCAGCTGAATCTGAATCTCGTCTCCCTGAATGTGAGCAAGTTACTTTTTTCACCGTACGTTTCAAACCCTAAAATTAGATTCTATGCCTTACGCAAATTCAAGAATTCATTATGTCTGAAAATGGTATCTTCCTTCTACAGCACTCCATGTAGCGCTGTATAATAATTAACTGCAACATACATTGCGGAACTCATCATAATATCGATTCAGTCAGTGGGGGAGGAGGACTGGTAAAACATTTGCATAAGTTAAAAGACCCTGCATTGTTATTCTCCCAACTGGAAGATGACAATGTGAGTAGAAGCCTCTTCAGATGCACAACGTCAAAAGAACACATGAAGCCAATAATACGTAAAGTACAAGTTGGCGGAAAGGATGATGATTTCTATCATCTAATAGGGAGCCATAAGGTTATTAACAAACTGCTACATTTAGTGCTCATACATTGTATCTTAACATAAATTACAGTATATATTACATGAAAATTAAAACATTGGCATTTTTATAGGAGTTTTTAGAACTTAAAGTCTTTTTCAGATTTTAAAATAGTTTAAAGAAGAGGTCACAGTACTCCATAGTACCATAGACCCTTCAAATGTTGATTGGTAAGTGTGCCAAGTGTTGGACCCAGTATAGTTGATTTAAGGATAGCATAGGCCATCAATATTAGTGTTGATGGCCTAAGGTTTGTTTGTTTCATTAGACCATTTAGACTTCACTATGGACATCCACTACTTGGAACTTCTCTTATTTAGCAAGAGTGGAGAGTTCCTAAAAAGACCAGCTTCTACCCTCAATCCATGTGAAAATTATAGTCTGGTACAATTTCAGCAATTCTTTCTATTCACCATCACAGTCATATTGCAGTCTATGGGACATCCAATCAAAACTTTGCAGGTTCAAGAACTCTAGAAGGGTTAAAAAAATGAAAAAAAAAAAAAGTTAATAAAAAGGCAAAGATTCAAATCAACCCCATCACCTAAATTTGAAACAACCATGCAAAAAAAAAAAAAAAAAAAAGCCTTGTCCTTCTTTTTAAAATTAAATATAAAAATGGGTTAATGGTTTTGGATTTTTTTTTAAAGGTTAAAATGTAAAAAAAAGATATTTAAATGTGGTATTCCTGGAATAGTACCAACCTATAGAATATAAGTAACAGGTAAGTTTGACTACCCAGTGAATTCCATGAAAATGAAACCCATATGAAAGGCGCAAAATACAGTTTTTGTCCAATTCCACCCCTTTCTTATTTTTTTTTCACATCATACAAAATATTAAATGTTACCATTATGAAGAACAATTTATCCCACCAATATTAAGCCCCCATATGGCTCTGTAAGCAGAAAAATAAAAATGTTATGGGTCTTGGAAGGCAGGGAGTCAAAAATGAAAATTGAAAAACAAAAAATAGCTGCTGCGGTTCTGGGTTCCTACGGCTTAGTTGCATAAATTACTGTCCACCTTTCTATCACTGGTAGATTTTGTACTCTGAGTTTTACAATATTCTGAAATTGCAATAATAGGAAAAAGTTCTTCTTGTACTGACTTCCTTAGGATCCTCTGACAGCCAATCTTAGGAAGTTGAGCTGAGGGAAGGGAGGAATATCCTGGATCAATGATGAAGCAGTAGGCGTGTCTCAGATTATTTCAGACTCCCTGTAGGCACTGACTCTATACTGTAGTCACAGATCACACTTTGTCCTACAGTATTTGAGTTTAAAAACAGTGGAGAAGCAAAGTTCTGAGAAAGATTAACGGAAACTGATCATCCCTTGCAGGTATTGATATGCATTAGGTTCGCATTAGCGGTCTCTGTTGTTTGGGTCCACATGGGGACCTGAAAGATGAAGACCTTGTCTGCTGAAAAAGCAGTTACTAGCGGTACATAGTAGAGATGAGCGAACACTGTTTGGCACAGCCGTTCCGAACAGCACGCTTCCATAGAAATGAATGGAAGCAGCTGGCACGTACACTTTGCCGGCGGCCGGTCGCTTAACCCACCGCGTGCCGGCTACGTCCATTCATTTCTATGGGAGCGTGCTGTTCGGAACGGCTGTGCCAAACAGTGTTCGCTCATCTCTAATACATAGTCTATGAGGCCTGCTGGACTTCCGCCAAGGTTTCGTCAGTTTTGTACTGAAATAGGCAGTGAGAAAAGCCCTCCTTGCTCTCCACCAATTTTAAGTGGATTCTACAGTGGAGTCTCCAATGTAGACCTCAACACAGGTATGAATCCAACCTTACATATTGTTTTTGAGCTCTTGCCTAAATGGTTTATTTAATAAAAATTGGCAGTACATGGAAATATTCATTAACGATAGATTTTGATGACAAGCCATAGATATAATAGATCATGGATAGCGGTTAGAGAGAACGGATTAAATAAAAACTGTGGTTTTATAGTGTAATATAATAAATCCTCATAATAAAACAGAATTTAATTACCAAATAAAATTGGTGACATGAAATAATCATAATGCGTTATCGTGTTTACCCTCTTCTTTTTCCATTAAGGCTTCCATTTATCTTTCTAGAGCAAATCCACCAGTTACAAAGCGAAGCATGAACATTCATCGCATTCAATAGCTAGTTAGATTTGTTAGCAAGGATTTTATGAAAGCCGGGTGTAAACTCCTATGAGGGCTCTTATGTAGACCACATTGGTTGTTACTTCTTAGCTTTCCTAGAAACAGATAATTAGCAGAAGAAATCAATGCAAGGCTCGTTTTCACAGAATGTTTTACGATATATTCCCTCTCCTTATCACAAATGCCATTTACTGTATTTGTCCATTTATTTAGCCGTGTCGCATACAGTAACGTAGAACCATCCAGTACGCGGCACAGGCTCGGAGCTTTTGACACTCCAGCCACATCACATCTACAGGACATTTATCAAGGTCTAAACAAGTGAAAATAGGAAAAAAATAACTGTAATTTACTAGATAAAAATGTTATGTTTTTCCACTTGGGATTTCTGCGGCTGCTAGCTTTCGTGAAAATAAAATAAAATTGTAAGATTTTGAAATGATCTGCTGTACCATATTTTAACACACCTCCATAATTGTTTCTTAGCTGAAACGTTATTGTTGCTATCCTTCCTTTTATATATAATACAATAAATTTCAGGGAAGAAAAGTGGTGTTTTCCTGTCTATTGTTTTCTGCTTCGGAGAGAATCGGATCAAAAATCCTATCATTTCAAAAATATATGTTTTAGGCTTATTTCATAAGGACAACTCCTATTAGGACATATGAATGTCATAGAGACGCTCCCTTACATGATTTACCCACTTTATAGGCTAGAATGGTGAGCTGCCTTGGCAAACTCAGCCGGGATTTATGGCTGTAGTTCCCTGTAGTGGCCAGTTGAGGGGAAATGTATTAGCGTTACATAGTTAGTATGGTTGAAAGAAGACATATGTGATTCGAGTTCAACCAAGGGATAGGAAAGGGCACAATATTCTATATAGTTCAATAAGCGTTGATGCCATTTTGCTCTAAAAAGCCATCTAAGCCTTTTTAAAAGTTGTCAGCTGTGACCAACTCCTGGAGAATGCTATTCCAGATTCACAGTCCTTACAGTGAAGAACCCTTGTTGACTCTTGAGATGAAACTTTTATTTCTCCAGATGGAGACAGTGTCTGCTGGCCTTAGAAGCAGCTGACTGACATTGCATACTGTAATTTAACTTTAACTCAGCTTTACTTCCCTTAGGACATTGGTTGCATCCAGATTATTTTTATCGAGATGCATAACTTTACATTTATCCACACTGATCCTTATTTGCCATGTGGTTGCCCAAACACTCAGTCTGTCCAAGTCTGCGGGTATCCCATGTACATCTTGTATAGACTGTGCTGTGCTACATAATTTGGTGTCATCTGCAAAAATAGAGACAGTGATATTAATCTAGATGTTGATCTACTTTCCTGTCCGCATGTTCTGTGCGGAGATCTGGCGGCAAGCACATGGACCCCATTATAGTCTATGGGATCCGTGTGCTTTTACTGCACAGCGCTTGCAATTAAGTTTGGTATTCCATTCAAGGGGGGCCCCATGCAGACTCCCCCGAACAGAATACCAACCCAGATGTGAACAAGGCCTTACTCCCTTCTCCTTATATAAAGTGTGCATGTGTATTAGCGAAGCGGGAACCACTGTCAGCTGGACAAGAGTTTGGCCAACATCTATTGAAAGTGTGTGGTTCAGTTTATGATCTCCACCACTTAGCAATGTGACTTTAAAACTGACTAGTCATTATTCTGAGATGATTTCATGTCCCAATAACATTGTATGGAAGGTAAGGAAAGCCGAAGCCACATACTATCTATTCTATTTGTAGTGTTTGTTTTTGGAAAGTGGCCTGACTAAGTGTAATATGAATGACCCATAATATACACCATTTAATGTAATGGGGGCTAAAATCGGTTTTCAGATGAAGAGTTATGAATCCTTTGCATTGT
Source organism: Leptodactylus fuscus (assembly GCF_031893055.1). Taxonomy (NCBI): domain Eukaryota; kingdom Metazoa; phylum Chordata; class Amphibia; order Anura; family Leptodactylidae; genus Leptodactylus; species Leptodactylus fuscus. The sequence goes on from NC_134266.1 coordinate 55,439,142, forward strand.
AAACAATTTAAATCACAAAATTCTGGTCTCCTACAAATAAAACTAAAGTGAATTTAGACGTTTAGTATATACAATTTATTTATAGGCAAACAAGGAGTTTGGAAGTTTTCAAGGCAAAGACGTTCCATCTATAAATATATGGTACAGTATTAATCGGTACAGAATGTTACTTAACGTTGGATACTAGTTTTATATTTTATGCATTTGTCCATGTAGTACTTTCTGAAAACTGAACTGAAAACAATATTAAGAAAAAGTTAGTAGGTGAGTTTATTAGCGACAGTCGTGATAAGGGAACTTTTAATGCTTTTAAGTATCTTAAGCTGTAGTGGTAAGCTTGTATATAAGTCCTTTATAGTAATCAATGAAAAGCTGTAGAAAGATAACACCCAAGCAGGATTAACACAGAGACAAGTCGCCTGGAGCTTCTAGACAGAGGGAAAACTTCTACAATATTTTATAGACGTGTCGCTGTATACATTTATGAAGGGGGTCTCATGATACAAGGAACTTTATAGTTACTGTATACTACTTGCCATGTGGAGTCTGGCTCTCAGAAATAGACTCCATTATTTCCTACCTGACACTCTCAGGATGCTGAAAAACTACAACTCCCAGCGTGTCTTGACTTTGGTTTGCGACTACTGGATTGCCGTTGGCTATAAATAACTTCTGATTCACAGCAGTCAAAGCGAATAAGGGTGTTTTACGTGGATCAGTATATGGTCATAACATCTATCAATGATATATTCGATTGCCACTCTTTTAAATGACTGTCTATGGTCTAATGCAAACCGAATAGGGGCAAATGAGTGTTAACATGATTACTCTGTCCCCATACAGAGTAAAGTAGCGCCTAACTTGTTTATTTATGGAGGTATGTTGCCAACAATGATTCTAGGCCTTCAAAACATATTCCATAAAGTAACAAGAGATTGCGCAAGTCAAGGAAGTAACAAGTGTTGCAAAGATCTAAAAATTATCAAAATTTCAAGCAGCTTGCCCCATTCTGTGGCATGTGGGAGAAGCACAAAATCCAGATTGAAATAAAGGTTTTTTTAGCCATGTGAAAACAAATCGGATCAAGTGGTTGAGATAATTATGTGATGTCTCATTTTTGGTGAGGTGCCAGTTAGTGCCACATGTTGCAAAGTTATAGGGAGAAAATCCCTGAACCTTGATTTATCACTCTGGCAGCTACTCACTTACCCTGAGATGGTTTCACTGTTGTCAATGGTTGGTAGAACAATGATGAACTGGAATGGAAGCAACAAATGAGGGCAAACCTCAGAATGGACAAATGGAATGACATGTAGTGATCCATTCTGTACTGCAAATGAAATAGAACATCGCATCCCAAGCCTAAAGAGGCAAACCGTGTCAACACAAATCATCAGAAGGGGTTTATACAAGATTGGGCTATGAGCCAGATGTCAACAAAGTTTTTTTTTACCTTGTTCCACTACTCTCAAAGTCTATCATGGTGCACAATAAGATGGCAATGGAGGCTGGAATGAAGGTCTATCCTCTTCAACAAGAAGTCCTGCCTTTGTCTCTGATGCAATGATAGAGCTTGGTCTGGTCACCACTTGTGTAACGCAATGATGAGGAAGGAACATCACACCATGATTAAGGTGTGTTTTTCCGTAATGCAGGCAAGTTGGACCCCTCTAGTCTTCACTTCAGGTTACACTTATTCCTAATTCTAAGACTTCTCTTGTGGTTTTTAGAACTTCAAGACTATTGAAGGTTGAAGAGTGCAGCTATAGTATTAGTCATGACAATGTATTCATTCAAATAAAATAGGGAACATCTTATTCAGGTGGGCACATCTCCCATGCACTTACTGAATATTATCATTATACAATATATTACACCCCCCCATAAACCACTCAGTCTTATACAACACATGAGAGTCTAACTCAACAATTTCTTGTCTATTTCTACTTGTCAAACTGAGAATATTTATGAAACATAATAGGTAACAACCATATATATGAAGTGAAAGGTGTCTCAATATGTAAAATCAGCATCATAATAAGAGTTCTTGTTCCTTGGACTTTTTGCCACCCTTTTCTGATCACTGATGGTCTATCCATGGGGACTTCACTATCCTGAAATTGAGGGGACCATGCTGAGTTAGTGCTAGATCAGATATTCAGGTTAAATGCCTTTACTTTCAGTGATGGAATAAATCCTTTAAACCATACAGATAGAACAAAAGGAGTTGATACTTGATATGAGATGGGGTAATGTAATATCTTCAAAAATGTCTTGAATACTTCTCACATGTAGGCACAACATATAACTTTTCCATTATAGCACAATGCAATCGAAGTCTTTTCAGCATTATAAGATTCATAGTTAACATTCATACAATGTGTTCCAAATGCATTACCCATTTGAATGCTGCATGAGTATAAAATACATATGCCAAAGTAAAAACCATCTATGTGCCCAAGGTTTACTAAGGAAGCCATATGTAAGAATTCTGCTTTTAAGATAATCTCCTATGATTACCACCGACCTTTACACAAGCTGGTATTTCTTTATAATTACATGATACACCTGTAAGTGTATCTTTGAAAGTATTTCAATAGTGAATTTGAGAGGTGAGAACTCTTTATGTGTGCACTTTTACATTGTTTAGGATATAACTGAAGACATATACATGGGACAGTGACTTTATCTGGCCATATTTACAAGCTGTGCTTACTTACTAAAAATCTATAGTTATTTAATATATCATTTCATGTATTAAAGGGGGTTTTCCAGATAAAAAATCATTTTACAAAAAAAGGTCTGTTAGTGTTATTAATGGGTTAATAAATGCCACTTTTTACAGTGTTTTGAGTAATTTCTGGGGTCTCAGTGAGCACATTGCATCCTATGAATTTGTTTACATCCATAACTTCCTCTTCTGTGTTTCCTACAAATTCCAAGATATCTCACTTCTCCCTCACTCACTCACTGACCCCCTTCCTTTCTCATACACTCCCCCCTCCTTGTTTCCTTAGATAGCCCACCCACTACACCCAGTATTAGAATATTAGATTTTTCATCACCACACCTCCCTCTCACACTCACTTTCTCCCCCTCTCTTTCAAAACATCCCCCCTCCCCTTTTCCCTAGCTAGCCGAACCACTTCACCACCACCAGCCATCTTTGTGATGGCACCAGGCAGCTCATGCATGTGCAATAGCTCGCTGTGCATGCATCACTGATGATGCAACCTGACAGGAGACGACAGGTAGGAAAGGTAAATATGCCAGGTGGGATGTAGTGAGGTGAGGAGACTGGAAGTGAGAGGACAAGAGGATAGAGGAGGAGAGAGTGGGGAAATACATTATGTGACCCCTGTCTCCGGAAGCAGCGAGGCAGAAAGTCACAGGATACTATGAAGATGTGCCTGGGGTGGTCACAGGACCGCCACAGCGATCATGGTAAATATTCACTTTTGGTAATAAAAGTGATATATAAAGTAGATGGAAGGGGAGTGTTTATGTTAATGTAAAAATGTCTTTTTATTTCGGACAACCCCATTATTATATGGATCCATCTATACTTGGTATTCCAACATTGTGTCAAAAGCCTTGAAAGTTTGCAATTCACCATCCTCCCCTTTGTGGTCACACATACACAGAAATAGAAAAATTAGCATATCACTTTGTGAACATCACAAATCCAGTCACCTGATGCTCCCCTTCTACCCACACTCTTGGATTATCTATGGGTTGTTCGTGACGTAGCAGGTGGTGAGTGACATCACCAAATGAATGGGTTCCATTCAACTCCTTAAAATGCATGAAAGCACCCCTAGGCACTGCAGTCAATGAATGTTCTTAACTCTGGATGTAGTAATAAAATTTCCCATCATCAAATATACACTAACGACATCAATAAATCAAATATAATGAAATCCAAATGCAGTGTATTCACATACTATATGAAATACCCACAATGTGCCATCACACTCTTCAAGGGGCTATCCAGCAATATTAAATCGTATTAGGATCTTATTTGCAAAAATAATTAAAAACAACTACAGCGCCGTCTCGATTTCTGATACCTCTTTGGTCCTGGAACGTCCATTTTTCTTTGACACAGACAGGGAACATCAGTCCCTTGTTTGTGCCAGTCATATACTTGAGGGGAACTTGCTGTCTGTCAGTTCATTAGAAGCTCAGACAAGATGGCAGCCCCCATAATCATGTACAGAAACTAGAACCCAAAAAATCTAAAATCTGAAAAAAATTTTTGACAATATATTCCCTTTAAATACATAAGCACAAAAGTCATTTGCTACGATGCACAAACTCCATATCAGTCCTCTAGTTACCATTAGCTTTCTGTACAGAAATCAGGGAAATCATTTATGTATATTAAGATGGATTAAAGGTTATAATATATTATATTTGTAAAGTATTTTACACAGGTATCCATTAAATATATAGTTAAACGTGCACATCAGAACACGCAGTACTGGAAGATAGTTAATCTGCAGTCAGTTCACAGATCTCTGCAAAAAAGATGGAGTACAGTAAAATGCCTTATTACTCTCAGCAGGTTCCACTTTCAACCTATAAGGGGTCAGGTGAATTTAGAGAACAGTTTGAGGAAATTTCAGTCTTTTATGCAGCTCTCACACAGAGGGTCTAAACTTCCATATTCTGTATCAAGCCGCATGGAGGCCTCATGGCAAAAATAATCATGGCAGAGTACAGTTTATGTCCTAGAACATGAAAAGCAAAGTAGACAAAGAACTGAGCTTAATGATAATGTTTTTCTCTGGTGCTATTTTCCTAGGAACTCAACTATGCAAAATACATTAGCAAGTTTTACACAGATATGGCAAGCTATAGATGTAAAGTAATAAAACTCAGTGTGGTACATTAACACACTCGGACCATACAAACTTTCAGTATGTAAAGCTTTTTTTTTTTATCTACATCTGGGTAAAATATTGGATTATTGCTCATTTTCAATATATATTACGGTATTTAAAACTGGAAAAAGTATTGCTAAATACTAGATTCACCAATTGTACTGAGTGAATCAGATAATACAGTAATGAGCCAAATTTGTTACAAATTTTGCAAAAACTTCAGGCTCAACTGAATCTGAAACTATTGGGGTTTGTTCATGGAGAGGTAAGATTAGGTAAACATTAAGGTTAATCATGTTTCCACACTTCCTATGGGACACAATTTAATTTACTCTGGGATCTGAAAAAAAAAAAAAAACAGATTATAACAGTGATTCAAGCAGCACAAATCTCAAAAGTTTCGGATGAACCAGAACTTTTTGGGAAAATTTGTAATGGATCCGGCTCAGTGTTTATTATGTTTCAGCACCTCCCATGGGCCTTTAGATATTATAATCTGGGGTCTAAAGAGATTCCAGAGTATATTAATAGCACTTCAGCTTAGACAAACCTCATAAATAGTTGTAAAATTATTGTAAGTTTTTCCTATTTATAGCACTGGGCTAAGCCTTGTTTCTACTTTCTGATATTTCCTTTGAAACAAATGTATATGTTTATCTATCTGTCTATCTATCTATCTATCTATCTATCTATCTTTCTATTGTGAGGAAGGTAGCTCAGAAGCAGCATGGTGTGGACCCAAGCAATCAGAGACAAAGACACAAAAACTGTTTGCAAACAGGTTTATTTATTTATTTAAAAAAAACAGCAAAACAAATAAACCTTCACTTCAGGCACAAAAATGAGCAAAATAAAATATAGCCTTAACTTCAGGCAAAAACAGTGTGAAACAAAACCCTGCTCGTCTGAGCACTCACTGTGCATGTGGCTTACTACCAAGCACACAAATCAGCAAAAAGCGCAGCATAGTCTTACCAGACTCACAGTGTCAGGACAGACCCAGGCTCCTCCTCTTTATCCCAGGATCTTCCCTGAAGTGCAGGCTCTGCAGTCTTTTATAGACCAGTAATGAGCCCAGGACCCACACCTGTCCTGAGTCCTCCTCAAGACCCACCCTGGACCACACATAGGTCATAAACCTGGGGCTGATATATCGGGACTCCAACAGTCTTCCTGCCACCTACTCACAATATCTATCTATCTATCTATCTATCTCTCTATCTATCTATCTATCTATCTATCTATCTATCTATCTATCTATCTATCTATCTCCTATCTATCTATCTATCTATCTATCTATCTACCTTCAGTATCTATAACACTTATGAGGTGCAATAGTAAAGCAGCCTGCACACATAAAAGAGCCATTAAAGAGTTATGGTCACTGATCATAAACAACTTTAGTGCTGGGAAATGTGATATGTTTGGTATATGGATATCTGCTACAAACTTACCACATACCACACCAATACAATAGAAAAAAGAAACAGTATAATAAAGAAAGTAGAAATAATTACGTTTGTGACGGACATGGCGTTTTCTTGAACATAAAATATTGGTACGGGTCAATCGTGGTCTAAAGCCTTCCGTGAGGTGAGGAGTTGATATACTTTGTTGCCCAGCTGTTTCTTTGTATTTTGCATTTTACGTCTTTCTATAGATTTCTATTCTTTTGATCATGTGCTATGACAGCTTGTGCATCCCTTTTATTATACCCTTTATTATCCACAATACAGCTTGTAGCACTTCATAAATGGTATTGTCGCAAATGGTGTTGTTGTATATTGAAGCATGAAAATTTCCGAGAAGACGAATGTGGAAATACAAAAATCCAAGGGTTCAAAGTAAAGATAAAGGATCAACAATAATCCGGCAAAACTTTTAAAATATACTAGAATAAAACAAGTCGCTGATGAAATAGAAAAACTGAAAGGTCACCCAGGGAGAGAGAGAGTAATATATATCATTTCTACAATAGGCATCTTACGGAATGAAAGTCACTCGCTAATCCACTCAAAGAAATAAATACTATGGCCTTTTAAAATCTCGGCTAATACTAATTAATCTGGTTTGCAGAAACGGCAGCTATTGTTTCCGCGGAATTCTTTGCATCTGTTAGTTATAAAAATAGGACAACATTCTTGTACAGCTGTAATCACTTGCTCAGCCTCGTTGCTTAGGAATTAGCTCAGGACAGAAAAGAAATAGATTTGACAGAATTCCACGTAATTTCAGATTTGAAATGAATTATTTCTCAAGGTATGAAATGACTGCATTCATCTCATGATCCCTCGGCTACCCCAGACGTCGCTCCGCTGACACTTATACACATAAAAGTGCTAACATGTTAAGAAACTTGCATGCTACAGTAATGCGTTTCCTTGAAGTCTTCCTTGGGTCTTTCTAATTTATATTTTATATTTATGTTTTTGCAGGAATTCCACATACTGCATGAAAGTTTCTATATCCTTGGCAGTAGGGGACAATGACACTGGATTTTGCTATAACTCCAAAATGAAATACTTTGAAAAAGCTGAACTTAGCAAAAGCAAAGAAATCCTATGCCCAGAGATAGAAGATTTCATTATGCCATACAGGGAGCCAGAAATCAAGTGGTACAAGGTACAGTACAAGATATATTTGTGCTACTTTTAAGTGTAAACCTAAAAATTCAAGTTGGATACTCAGCAGTGTGAACTAAAAGGTCTATTAAATAAAATAAAATAAACATGCATGTAGCCATGGCTATAAAGGTCCGGACACATTCATGGAGAGGTGCTTAGTAGAGATGAGCGAACAGTAAAATGTTCGAGGTTCGATATTCGTTTCGAGTAGCCCCTCAATATTCGACTACTTGAATCGAATATTGAACCCTATTATAGTCTATGGGGGGGAAATGCTCGTTTCAGGGGTAGGCAACATTCGATCAAATTATACTTACCAAGTCCACGAGTGAGGGCCAGGCTGGATCCTCCGAGAAGTCTTCTCCTTGCAGCGTCCCCGCGGCATCTTCCAGCTCTTCATTCACTCTGCCAGGCATCGGGCCTGGGCAGAGACGACTGCGCATGCCCACACTACAAGCAGACATGCACAGTCGGCTCTGCCCAGGCCCTATGCCAGGCAGAGTGAATGAAGAACCGGAAGATGCCGTGGGGAAGCTGCACGGAGAAGACTTCTAAAGGTAGGAGAAGAACCAGTGTTGATTGGCCGACTGTATAGCATTCGGCCAATCAATGCTGGTTCTGCATCGAACTTTACATTCGAACAGCGAGTGGTACTCGATCGAGTACGAGTATTTCGAATACCGTAGTATTGGATCGAATACCTACTCGATCGAGTACTACTCGCTCATCTCTAGTGCTTAGGATTTGTTGCCCATTTCCAATAACAATTACCTATGACATATACCACATAGGTTTGAGTTATCTATAGAGCTTCTGTATCCAGGAAATCACTGGCGGTCTGAGATCAGAGCCATCAGCAAGGTGATAATGTCTCACATATCTCTATGACATATCAATAGAATATACTGACTGAACTTCCCCTTTAATCACCCTGATGTCACAAGAAATATTATTCAGCCCATAAATACACAGAATTTAAAGATGGGGACAAAATGCATTATCATGGCATAATTATAGAGGTCACAACAATTTTATTTGCAGTTGAGCCCTATAGTCCTGGGAGACTACAGTCTGCCTCTCTATCTGCTGTAAATAAAATAATAAAATCATATGCATAAAAAAAGTAACTGAAACAATAGTCACCCTGTAGAGACCATCACACCTTCCCTATTGAGTGGTGAGACAACATTCTGACATTGCATATCACCCCCACAACAGCAAACTAAGACCTGCGACCCAACAACTTCTCCAATAAAAACACAACTGTATCCCAGGAGGACTCTGGTAATGTCAGACAGAAGCAAAATGCCTCAAGATGGGCCAAGATCATGTGCAAATCGGATTGCAAAATGAAGGACTATCAGGTGCACAGTTGCTCAATATGTACCCAAGTAACCACCGTACCAAGGGCCTGGCCTCATGTGAAAAATAGTTTTTTTTGTTCATCTGTATTGAAAGAAGGGATGTTAGGTTGAAGGGGATTCCCAGGATGTGAACAAAATTCTGGGGCTATGTGGGTGGGTGTAAAAAAAAAGGCATATTTACCTGTCCATGGTCTGCTTACCATCCCCATTGAAACTGAAGCGTACATGACCAGTAAGACAAATCAGTGGCCTCAGCTGTCACTGGTATAGAACTTGATGTATGTGAGTGACATCACCAATCTCTGAGTCCATTGACTGGTCTCAGATTAGTATGCCTTTTTTTTTTATACACACCCCAGTTACCTCAGAGGTTGCCCCAAATCCTGAACAACCTTTTTAAATGCTGGGGTTGAGGCATTCATAGGTGCCCATCAGTTTCTAGTTGTCCCTGCTCTTCAGTATACATATAGTTCTTTTTTGCTAGTTCTATGTAGTGTTCAGACCAGACTACTACAGGTTTTCTCCCATTAGAGGAGCTAAGCTGTAGTGACTAGGTTCAATCACCACCCAGAGAACTGAGCTGTTTGCATCCAGCTCCATTCTCTGTGCATCTACTGCTGAATTAATTGGTTGGGTTGTTGGTTGTGTGAGCCCACCGATGTGAGATTGATGACCCATCTTTAATGTAATCTACCAGTATTTGTTAGCTCTTTGTTGGTGACCATACTGTTTATTTTATTTTGCCGTTACAATAGCATTTTCTTTCTGTGATTGTTTCCATTCACATTGCTGTTGGTGAACCCCATTCTCTCCATCTAATCTCATAATGGTCTAGTAATTGGTTCATAGTATTGTTGCATTTTATATAGCGCTTGTTTGTTGTAATAAAGTAAAAAGTGCAACAAAAACAGCAACTAAATTCTGACACTTTTATATTGCCTGTGAGAGATAAAATCCCAAGCCATTTCACAGCTTAAATGGATTCATGCCTATAACGTTTGCTCCGAACAACGGTAACAGCTGGAAAAGATTTACTTTTATATAAAGAAAATACGTGACATAAGCTGCTGCACATATATAAGTACATACACGGGAATTTTGACACAAATATTACATTATGCAATGGATAGACCTTTGCCGTATGATTTGTAATATGTAGGTTGATGATTAATAGGAAAATATAATATCCAGTTTATCACAATTTTATAACCACAATTTAGTACATTTTCTAATAAATATTAGTAACACCTAGTTGTTCAAAAAGTACAACTGATAGAATTGTGAAGTTTAGTAAAATGATTTTTATTGTCCCGTCTCTTATTCAATATCCTTATCTTATGGTTTGAGATAACACCAGGTATCCAGGCTTGTATGCACATGCCCCAAAAAAGGCTTGATTCCTGATAACAATCTGATGAGAACTAACAAATAGAGATGAGCGAACAGTAAAATGTTCGAGGTTCGATATTCATTTCGAGTACCTCAATATTCGACTACTCGAATCGAATATCGAACCCTATTATAGTCTATGGGGGGGAAATGCTCGTTTCAGGGGTGGGCAACGTTCTATCAAATTATACTTACCAAGTCCACGAGTGAGGATCGGGCTGGATCCTCCGAGAAGTCTTCTCCGTGCAGTGTCCCTGCGGCATCTTCCGGCTCTGAATTCACTCTGCCAGGCATCGGGCCTGGGCAGAGCCGACTGCGCATGCCCGCACTACAAGCAGACATGCGCAGTCGGCTCTGCCCAGGCCCGATGCCTGGCAGAGTGAATTCAGAGCCGGAAGATGCCGCGGGGACGCTGCAAGGAGAAGACTTCTAAAGGTAGGAGAAGAACCAGCGTTGACTGGCGACTGTACAGCGAGTGGTACTCGCTCATCTCTACTAATGAAGTCTGTATTAGACATGCTGAAACATAAAACTAGATAGTTCTGAGGGTCAGATTTTGGCTTTTTTTTAGAAAGTTTTTGAAGCCAAAGTCAAGGGTTAATAGAAAAAGGAGGAGGTATCTATCATTATTAGTTTCTGACCCTTTATGATCGATACCTAATATCTGTCTGTTGAGAGTATGAATTGGGGAGCCCCAATAACTTATGTGCACTGAGCCTGTTCATCATCACATAAATCCTTGTGGTACATTACTATATTAGTAAGCTAGGTATTTAAAGGGAGTCTGTCAGCAGTAAATTGGTTATAAGCCTAATCTCAGTACTTTGTAGTGGTGATTCTACAGTTTCTAAATATACCTCTGTTGTTCAAATTTGGAGACCCATTTTCATGAAATGCATGGCTTTATTTATATGCAAAGGAGGGAGAATTGCTTTGGGGGTGAACCTGATTTAGCGTGGGTTCTAGATTCATTTGCATATGAATAACATGGCAATTTACATGAAAATTAGATCCAAAGCTGAATAACAGAGACATATGTAGCAACTGTAAAATCACCTATACATGGTACTGAGATTAGGGTTATAACAAAATTTAATGCTGATACACTCCCTTTATAGAAACAGTATAGATGGAATGGGATATTTTAGGAGAGACACCTGTAAAATATAGTATGCAAGGAAGCATGTCATGATTTTTTTTTTTTTTTTTTTTTTGTAGAGCTAGCCTGTTCATGAATCACAAGCATGACCAATTCCAATTACAGATGTCCTTCTGCCTGGACATGTTCATATATGTGCGTTACAAGTTAAGCAGCTTTTCTCAGCACAATGATTTTGTGACAATTTATTATGAAGTGAAGTCAACTATCCTATTTGTGTCCCACTCAGTTAAGAGGGATGAATTACAGTGTTTCAAGGTTTTTGTTAGCATGTTGGGATATTGTGTTGAATTGCTTTGCAGACAAATCGGCATCCTTAACGAAACTGGAGATCAGTTGAGTGTGAACACATTCATATTTGCCATTCTGTAATGTCAACAATCTTCCTGTAGTTTCAAAAGGTGAAGGCAAGTTCAATCCATAGAGGTGATATTAGCAGGCCATCATCAATTTACAAAGGGCAGCTTCAGTCTAAAGCAATGATATTGGCAGGGTGGCTTTAATCTAAAAGGGGGTTGTGCTTATTACATAGACTAATTGTTAAAATTGCTTGAAGGTAATTCCCAATAAATGCTGCTAGGCAACGGGAAGGCAGACATAGTGAGCCATAAACTTGACCCACCCCATGTCCCTTAAAATGTGTCGCAACTGTCCTAATGATGTCAAACAAATTTGAATATAAGAAACTTTGTAACATATCTTCTTAAGGAGATCAGTTTCCTTCACCACTTATTAAGCTGTTCTCCTGCTCCTTATTTTCAGTTTAACTGCTTGTTTGTGTAAGATTTACCTCCATATTCAGCCTCTAATACAGATCTCTGTGGAAAAGGGGAGGTGACTGACGCCTGGTTAATTGATGTATTACTTTATACTTCATTCTGTGCACTGGTAGCCTCTTATCTATAAACCTAGCAGTGTAAAAAACCTAGCAGAGTGCAACAGAGGAAATTATTTGATATATATAAATTATACAGTATATAAAAAGTATATATATATATATATATATATATATATATATATATATATGTAACTTTGCATTATGTGAAGTGAAGAAAGCATATTACTTTATTAAGATAGTATACAAAGTTTCTTATATTCACATGTACTGTCAATTTATGAAACATTGTCTGTCACTAGAGGTACATTTTAAAGGTTTTAAATGGGAGCTTTAATAACCTCTTGGATAAGATCAGACCCCCTTCATCACACTTAATATATGACTTGAACACAAAAATGAATGTCTACCTGCAAACTGAACCTTTTTTTCAAACAAGGTTCTGTTCATATTACCAATATAAAATCCTTAAACTCTGGCATGCATAGCTCGTGATTAAAAAGTGGTTGTAAAGTGGCATGTCTTTGGCATCTAATTTTCATCAGCATTTCATTATAATCATTAGCAGCTAGTATATCTAGTCAAGGTGCTGAGAAGCTTCTCATTCAATTCCTGCCAATCCAGTAATTGGACTTTATATTAGAGATACGCAATATCTTCTGATTACAAGTATGAATAGGAAATGTATTCAAGTAGGCATACAGAGAAGGTTGTTGTAATATATTACATGTAGACCTATATTGTGTTTCTTCTTTTCACCATTAGAACCATATAGACTTGATATAATACAAGCAGTTCATTCTGATTTACTTTACATGTAACATATTATCTGATAAGTAATAGAAAAGCACTTAATGGTCATTTTATACAAATAAATCCATACATTCATACTGGAATAATAAGCTAACTATAATAACTTGCTAGTTGCAAATTGGTTGCAATTTGTAAAAAAAAAAATCTATAATATGAGGGAGAAAAAAAACACACATAAAAGATCAACATAGATCTATTGCTATTAAGCATAGTAATCAAGGTCACTTGGAGCACTCTGATGTCATAATTAGAGATGAGCGAGTAGTATTCGATCGAGTAGGTATTCGATCGAATACTACGGTATTTGAAATACTCGTACTCGATCGAGTACCACTCGCTATTCGAATGGAAAAGTTTGAAGCAGAACCAGCATTGATTGGCTGAATGCTATACAGTCGGCCAATCAATGCTGGTTCTTCTCCAACCTTTAGAATTCTTCTCCGTGCAGCTTCCCCGCAGCGTCTTCCAGCTCTGAATTCACTCTGCCAGGCATCGGGCCTGGGCAGAGCCGACTGCGCATGCCCGCGCTACAAGAAAATGGCCGCTTTGACTGTAAGCGGCCATTTTCTTGTAGTGCGGGCATGCCCAGTCAGCTCTGCCCAGGCCCGATGCCTGGCAGAGTGAATTTAGAGCTGGAAGATGCCGCGGGGACGCTGCACGGAGAAGACTTCTCGGAGGATCCAGCCCGACCCTCACTCGTGGACTTGGTAAGTGTAATTTGATTGAATGTTGCCTACCCCTGAAAGGAGCATTTTCCTACCATAGACTATAATAGGATTCGATATTCGATTTGAGTAGTTGAATATTGAGCAGCTACTCGAAACGAACATCGAATATCGAACATTTTACTATTCGCTCATCTCTAGTCATAATATCTTGACCCAGTATCATGATAGTATCATACATGACCGATGAGGCTCAATCATAGGCCTTAGTGGTTCCCAATGAGTGTGACATCAGAGAAAAAACTGGAAGAGGTCGTAGGAGCCACCAGGTGAAGACAGGATGCCCAGAAGAGATGAGGAAAGATGAGTATATGTGTTTTTTGGGGGGTTTTGTCTTCCCCCCTTCCCCTTCCTTTATCCTTTGCTTTGTAGACTCTGGGGGTCTGATATTTTTTGAGAAATACATAATGAACCCAACTCTTTACAAATTGGTTTGCTCATCTCTAGTACTATCTATTGGCCATTGTTGATGTGGTGCTCTACTCATGGGATAGTGTGATCTAGAACCAAGGCAGCTTAGCCTGACACTAGGGGTATACAGTAATATGGCTTCTTGGGTACAAACCCTACAGGTACTGTGCCGTCACATTCTCCATTTACCACTACCGCTAATAAACTAGGTAAAGTATATTTCTGTAAGGTGATCAATACATGGACTTAGAGCCTAATATTCACTTTCACAAATTTTGCTTAGCAACAATAAATCAATGTCTAGAAAACAGTGACATGTGATTTACAGTATGTCATTTTTCTACAAATGTGTTAGGAAAAAACGTAAATTCCGAAGACAAAGTTATGACATCATCTTTTCACCATCCATCATGGGTAACAGTAGCAACTAGCCTTACGCAAATCATCAATGTTAGAAATCCAGGACACTTTTTAAAACTTTACTGTATGGCAATTTAGAAGTTGAATGCCGTATTCAACATGATTCACATCAATTGCAGCCCAATTTGAGTTATTTAGTGTCTTATTGTGTGGATAATGTTCTACATTCAATTGAATCCTGATTAAAATTAATTGGTTCATTGATTTCTGAAAGAATAGCAACGTCCCTGCAGAGTATCGCAAAGGGATGTGACAAGTCAGAACCTTGGCCACTAACTACAAGCTTCCAAAATATGACAATACTTCAAGCATTTGTGCAATCGTTCAGTACAGAGTATAGTCTAAGTCTATCGTCTAATATATTTTATGCAGCTAAAAAATGTCAAAAGAAGTCACAGAAGAACAAGGTCCCTAGTGCATTAGCACTTAAATAAATTAAAACATAACTTTTATTCAGTTCTATTAAAACCAAAAGGACATCCCTAATATAAAATTACAGCATAGACTATTTTACTGCACAGAGATATAGATGTAACCCAGGTCCTAAGTTGAAATCCTTGACCAGTGGCATAACTAAAGTCTTGAGGGCCCCAGTGCATTCTTTTGTCCGGGGCCCCTACCTCATCCCTACACCAAATTATTGATACTGATGGTTATGGTGCTAAGGAGTTTAATCTTAATCCTTAATGTGGTTAGGGTAATCTGTGGGTCTCCTTGGTTTATGGGTCAGATGGAAGCTGCATTCTCCATACTGACACCAGTGCTTATGGGCCCCCTAAGGCTCCTGAGCCCCAGTGAGACTTCACCTTCTGCACCCCCTCAAGTTATATCCTTGTCCTTTACTACTAAATGTATCTCCCTGTACTGAAAATTCAATAATCAGAGTAAGACATGAGGACATATAATCTTTTTGATCCAGTATAGGTATTGTGGTAAATACCAGGGTGTCCAAATTCAGTCTGCGGGTAGACCACCAGATTACCTTGATCCACCCCAAGTCATTTCACACACCTTCCTTCCCCATGTCTATTTACCAGCTGTTAAAGGAGACAATGTTGCTGTATCTCTGTAGTAGGGAATAACAATACTTGATGTGTATATGTGCTTGCTTTCTCACATATCCCTAAACCACAGCTGTTATATTGACAATAAGTACTCCTCATGATGTATCGAAAGAGGGTAAGGAGCTATAAATATACCTTATCTGCAATAGATAGTTAGAGAGGGAGGTATCATATGCCAAAAGTCAGGGGAAGAGACTCCCTTGACTTTTGTTCACTTCTGCTGTTTGAAGGGGTCATGCAGCCCCCCACCCTCTTTAATGCTTACATCGACTCATTTACATAGAGAAAACAATCTTGAGATCTGTTCTGGTGGTTTTCAATATGATTCTTAAATGGCTATGTGATTTTTACTAAAAAATATCTGTTCATTTTACACAGGAAGCTTTTTTTGACAAAAGAGTCTGGCCACTTAATCAACTTGAAAATCTCTCCAAACACATCTTGGTAGGGTTATTGGCTGCGCCTTGTCTGCCAGAATGGTTCTCTGTGCAGCCTGGCTCTACTTGTCATATAAATGAATGTATTAATTATTTACTTACAATAGTTCTTTTCTTTTTGGAGTATAAAAAGTACATTACACAGTAAAATGTAAATGGATCAAATTTTAACCAATGAAATTCTCCTACTTTGCTGGTCCCTTGTCTTCAAATATCCATACATGGTCCAAAGCATCAGTTATCCTAAAAAACAAAATTCAAAAAGTTGCTTTTGGCTATTTGTATATTTGAAATTATCTATAGAAGTAATGGGCCATTGCAAATGACATAATTATCATATGAATGCGATATGAATATATGTGATATTTTTCATGAGCGGTGATGACATCATCATCATCATGTGTCTGATGCATATTTATATGTTTTATCAGGAATGCAAAGCAAAGACATGGAGGCCCAGTATAATACTGAAAAGGGACACTCTGGTTATCAGGGAAGTAAGAGAAGATGACATAGGGAATTACACCTGCGAACTGAAGTATGGAAGTTTTTTAGTACGAAGAACAACCGAATTAACAGTAACAGGTAATTGCAACGCATTTACATAAGCTTTGACTATATTATGTTTTTTTATTCACATTGGTATTGGTATCATCTTTGTTTTTTTACATTTAAAGGGAGTATGTCACCAACAAACCTGATAAAACCAAGAACAGTGATTTCTATACAGTATACTAAGCACTATCTTATATCTTTATATAATTCAATAGATGTACCATTTGCATGAAAAAGGTCACTTTTACAAAACTGCAAAGGAGTAACTGCAGTGAGGGTGTACCGGAGCCTCAGGTTTTCTGACCTCAACACAGAATCCTTGGAAGCTCTTACACCCCCCCCCCATCCCAATTGAGCCCCATTTGAATATTTAGAAAAACATCTACTGGACTATCCATATGTAAGATGCTCCACATATTGTCACCTACAATGCAGTATTGCTGGGTTAGTATCAAGGTTCCCGGTGACAGACTCTGCTTATTGTAAATTGCACAAACTTCTTGTAACATTCTTTATTGCAGTCAGTATTATCTTTAACAGCTTTGTGCATTGTAATAATATCATTGAGTAGACCAGGCAGTTTGGGAGCTTTGTTGGAGAAGCTTTTGGCTCTTACAACTGCATCTCCCCTATTTTATTAAAACTTGCAGGGCTAGTCCAAAAATGAACAATCCTTTTAACTTTTAAATCAGCCAGGGGCATTGAAAAAAGTAAAAAAAAAAATCCTCACCTGTCCCAGATGCTCTTGTGTACACTGATATGTTCCGGTCCTACTGCTGTATGGGTCTATTCTGGAGTTCCACTGAAGCTGCTGATAGGCCTCAGCAATCACGTGACCACTGAGGTGAATCAGTGAATGGCATGCGATGTCACTACCTGTGACATCATGGGTCTCTTCCCGAGGCCTGCGGAGGCCGCTGATTTGCCTCAGCAGTCACATGACTGCTGAGGCCAATAAGTGCTCGTTCACATCTGCGTCGTCGGTCCTTATTGCAGGTTTCCGTTTCCTGCATAAAACAGATGCAGGAGACGGAAACCTGCAGGAGACTTTCTCACCCATTCATTTGAATGGGTGAGAAAGCTGGCCGGCCGTGCGCGGCAGTGAGCGTTTTGCGCTCTCCGCGCGAAACCGAGTTTTATAATCCGGACACAGAGTCGGACATGCACTACTCTGTGTCCGGATAAAAAAATCCGGTTTCGCGGCGGAGAGCCTAAAACGCTCACCGCCGCGCACGGCCGGACCCGATCTATGGTTTCCGTCTTCTGCCATGCAGAAGACGGAAACCATAGTACGGAGACCCCAGACGCAGGTGTGAACCCAGCGTAAGCAGCTTCAGAGAGACCCATTCAGCAGTAGGACTGGACCGTGCCAAGAGGACACCGGAGCACTGGGGACAGGAGAGTATGATTTTTTTTTTTTTCTTCATTGCCCCCATTTAAAAGTTTAAGGGGTTTATTCAATTTTGCCTGGACAACACCTTTAAGTGGGATATCTTTTTATTTAAATTTGAGTTTCTTGTGTTGGTAAGCATAAAAATTGTGTTTGTCTTTTTTCTTTGTATTTTTTTTTTTTTTTTACCGTATCTGAAACCAATAATTGACATTTCTAGTAAATATCAGTTTGGGCAGTTTAGATTCAGAGCCATCACACTGTTTTCTGTGTTTCTATTATCATAAATCATCTGGCATTTTAACTAACTAAACTAGAAAAGTGGTATATGGGAAAAATCAGAAATCGGTATTATATTTTCACTTGTAAATCTTTGGTTATGGGTAAAGTCGATGTGTAACCCCGCTGGGCATATTCAGCATATATGTTGATAGGATAAATCAGCCTTTATGAGCCTTTTCTGCTGCATTTATTGCCATATCAATTTCTGTCTTTTGTATATTATGCTAAATGAAAAAAATATAATAGTCCTATACCGATAAATATGTCCAGGTATTGTGGTAAAGCGTCCATCCATGATGATATAACCAACCTTTGATTTTTAATCATATTTCGTCATATATCATAGTTCTTAATTTTATTAGGATGTTATGCACCAAACCAAAATATGTCTTCAACATAACTTGTAGTATGATTTTATAGGACTGAGTAATTTGCTTATTTAGGGATTGTATATGACCAATGGATACACCCATGGGCATCTCATGTCATAAGGCAAATGTCCATAAGTATCTTGTCTATGAATAAAAGATATATCCGTGTCAACCCTGCTGAGGGATACTTCCAAAGGAATTAAAGAACATAGCCTGTGTACAGAAATAAGACAGAATAAAACAAACATAACCTCCTTCAGGCAACCAAGATCAACAAGATCAACTTACAGGAACTGAGCGGTAAAGAGATTATATAAGGACATTAAAGTGTATTTAGTTATTTCAGTGCTACGTATATTGCTCAGGAGAATCAATTTAAGATGCAGACTAAAAGGCCTGTTTACCCTCGCAGCCATCTCTGCTATTGCTTCAATACATCTAAAATTCAGGCAAAAAATTGGGCTTGGTGTATTGAGATTTTTGCATTATAAGAAGTAAACCACTATAAGAGTTAAAATTAAGCTAATTACAAAAATCTTGACTGAAAATAACCTATAGTTCGTCGTATAAATTTCCTATGGATGTCCCCCCCCCCCCCATTATCTGTCCTCATTGCTGGACATGGCCGCATATGTGGGTTAAATTAATCTTTTATAAAAATGTCAGGAGAAAAACAAAGCATCTCTGCCTGTTCTGGTCTCTGCACTACCCTCTGCTCTCATGCTGCGGCGCAGGAGGCGTGTGCAGTTTGATAACTTGCTTAGAGTTTTTGGTTTTGTTGTCTGAACACTGTCCTATTCCTTCACCTTGTTAATTGATTTTCCACCACACCCATCTCCTTCACCTTCATTTCCCTCTGCTCCTCTAAGAGTTAAGTTTTGTTTAGCCCTGTGATTGACAGCCTGCCTTCCTGTCATGTTCAGGGCGGTTTCTTCCTCCCTATTTATTCTTGGTTTGCATTCACATTGTTGCTTGCTATTGCTTTGTGCGTGCTGGCTTTTACTCTTGCTGTTTTTTTTCATGCATTCTGACTCTTGACCTCTGGCTTTCCCTATTGACTACTCTTTTGGATATCGATTTTGACACTGCATTGCTCGACTGTTACCGAACTCTGGCTAGCTGACCTCCCTTTGTTGTTGTTTGTCTTTTCTGTGTTTTATGTTTCATGTACACAGGAAGGGATCGTCTCCAAGTTGCCGCCTATTACATAGGATAGGACTAGGCAAACAGGAAGGGACAGTGGGAGCTTCAGCTTAGGACTCACTGTCCCTTGTGCCCCTTCCCAGGGTTTCCAGCAGCTACTTGGGAATTGCTGCTACTATTGCAATCCCTAACAATACCCCTTTTAAAGAGGACCTTTCATCAGATTGGGCACATGCAGTTCTATATACTGCTGGAAAGCCGACAGTGCGCTGAATTCAGCGCACTATCGGCTTTCCCGATCTGTGCCCGGTGTAAAGCGCTATCGGTCCCGGTACTGTAGCGCATTACAGTCAGAAGGGCGTTTCTGACAGTCTGAATTCAGCGCACTGTCAGCTTTCCAGCAGTATATGGAACTGCCTGTGCCCAATCTGATGAAAGGTCCTCTTTAATTGTATGGTTTTGTCTATCACGGCATAATAATAATAAAAAAAATCTAGTTCTTTCAAGGTTTTAAGGTCTGATTATCTGTAGCACTTTATCGGCCTCTCACATTATTCTGGAGGAATTCTGGCTCACTCTTCTTTACAATTTTGTTTCAAGGCATTGAAATCTGTCTATTTGCAACCCTCTTTCTTAAAGTTCTTCCATAGCATTTCAATTGGGTTGTCATAACAGTGACTGGTCCATTGCAATATCTTGAGCTTTTTTTTTTTTTTTTTTTTTTTTTAGCCGTTCTGCTGTCAATTGTTTGCATGCTCGGGATCATATAAGCATTACCCAATTTCAGCTAAGTTTTGCTGTTGGATAGATGGCCTTATATTTGATTCTAGAATATGTTGGTACATACAGGAGTTAAAGTGGTTGGCTGTTTTCAGGCCAATATTGAAATACAAATGTTTTTGTTTATAAATTAAAAAGTTGTCCAATTTTCCAATGGATCAATCCCTCATGGTTTCCTAGATTTCTGTCATTCATTCTGGTTACTGCCAGTGAATAAAAAACAGTCCATGGTCATGTGATATTCATTCTACGGTCATGTGATATACAGTCCATGGTCATATTATATATAGTCTATGGTTACGTGATGATCACACCAGGGCACAGCTCGTAACCAGGCGCATGTCTTATTACTGTGCTGTGAGTGTAACGAGCTGTGCACCTGTGTGTACTTCACATGACCATAGACTGTATATCACATGACCATGGACTGATTTTTCTCCCATTTTAATTTTTTTTTTTTTTTTAATATACAGACAACTTTTGTCTCTCAATATTTGTCTTAAAGTGGCCAACTCCTTAATGATCAATTCAGTAACTGTAAAGTTTATGATGCAACATTTTGTGACCTATGTTGATATATAAGATTTTTTTGGCATTTGTGCACAACATTGTAGAACTTTATTTGTCTATAGCTGGCTTTTATACAATGAAGAGGATGTTGGAGTGATTGTACTATATTAAGGGGTTGACCCCAGGATGAACTACCGGTATGTTAGCTATTTTGTTTTTTATCGTGTGCATTTTTTTGTGCTTTTATATTCTGGTAGTGTATTTTTTTACATCTTATTGCAAACCACATGTTGTTCTTTTGTAGTCTCATACATCTATAAAAAAGTATAATTCTAAGAGATTGCACTTGGTTTTTCTTATGATGGTAGATCATGTCTGTCATTTCGTATACTTTGTCACTAAAATGACTCTTTGAAAAGGTAACATACAGTCTCTCTTAAATGCTTTCATCCCATATATACCTAAGAGAACAAGAACACTCATTTATTCTATTCTTGTAGCAGTCAAGATGGCCATAGCTAAGGGTTGTATGACTCAAACTGTTCCATTAGACCTTATTAAGAGTAAACTAGGATGGATAATAGCTAGCAATAAACTGACAAATTGAGAAATGGTCAATCAAGGTATCAGACCAGTGTTCAGCCAACTCCTATAGTTTATCCATGTCTGTCTTGTAACTTGTATACTATTCTGTGTGATTATTTGTGTCCATCTGGGGTTAGTCTTGTGGACCCAGTTTAGTATTATTATTAAGATTAAGATCATTATTAAGATTGTATGAAGAAAAACATTGCAGCTGGCTGAACACTGTGCGTGATGTTCCGTGTGCACAGGTATGCCGGCTGCTGACACCACTGCGATACATTGTATCCACTGTTCCTGCTGCTGTAGGATGAGCTGGGAGTTGCCCGCTGTGCATCCACTAAGCATCGTATGCGGCCGGGGATCCACTCTCCCAGCTCATCCCACAGCAGCAGGAACAGTGGATACAACGTAAGGTATCACAGCAGTGGCTGCAATGTTTTTCTGTACACATTCTTTGCGCAGCAAGCACATCTCAGCGTAGCGCAGTGGTGGCAGCAGCACACAAAAATAAAATAAGACATCCCCTGAAAATAAGACATAGCATATCTTTAGGACCAAAATTTAATATAAGACACTGTCTTATTTTCGGGGAAACACGGTATTAGATGATTTGTATTATATTAGATGACTTGTGTCTATCTGGGGTTAGTCCTCTGGACCTAGTTTAGTATTATTATATTAGATGACTTGTGTCTATCTAGTATTAGTCCTCCGGACCTAGTTTAGTATTATTATATTAGATGACTTGTGTCCATCTAGTATTAGTCCTCTTTACCCAGTTTAGTATTATTATATTAGATGACTTGTGTCTCTCTGGGGTTAGTCTTCTGGACCCAGTTATGATTATTTTTGATCATTATTAGATGACTTTTTCTTTCTGTTCAGACAAGTTCACAAGACAAGCTATATTTATTTAATGACATATAGTATTATGCTCTGTATTTTGCGCTTTGCAATTTATCACTCAATAACTCTTTAGCTCACCTTGGTGGAATCATTAAAGGGATTCTACCATTAAAGCAACTTTTTTTCTAATTACCACATCGGAATAGCCTTAAGAAAGGCTATTCGTCTCCTACCTTTAGATGTGATCTCCGTCGCGCCATTCCTTAGAAATACCAGTACTTACCGGTATGCTAATGAAGTCTTGGCAGCAATGAGGGCATCCTTTTTCTTCATCTGCTTCCTCCCCTTGTCTGTCGTCTTCTTTCTTCGTCATGTCTGACACCTGCGCAGTCAGCTCTGACAGCGAGACCCTGTTAGAGCTGACTGCGCATGCTGGCCGGCGGCCATATTTCCAAGGCTGCAATTGCACGCATGCTCACGGACCTTACTGAGCATGCGCAGTACACTCTGTTCAGCGAAGATGTGAGGAGCGTACTGCGCATGCGCGCAATTGCAGCCTTGGAAATATTGCCGCCAGCTGGCATGCGCAGTCGGCTCTAACAAGGTCTCGCTGTCAGAGCCGACTGCGCAGGCGTCAGACATGACGAAGAAAGAAGACAACAGAGAAGGGGAGGAAGCAGATGAAGAAGAAGAAGGACGCTCTCATTGCTGCCGAGTCCTCATTATCATATTGGTAAGTAACGGTATTTCTAAGGAACGGCACGACGGAGACCACATCTAAAGGTAGGAGATGAATAGCCTTTCTTAAGACTATTCTGACGTGGTAATTAGAAAAAAAGTTGCTTTAATGGTAGAATCCCTTTAAGATTTTTCTATTGAACATTATTTTTTAACTATCCTATAGACGTTTAAATGTAAGAACAGAGAGTAGAATGTTACAGACTATAGATGCCCTGTAGATGTAGATAAAACTTGAAGTTTTACTATTATATACCGGTAAGTCATATGACATTGGGTATGTGCACTACAACCTCTATAGGATAATGAGAAAAAATAGGAAGAGGAGAAAAACAGTAGAAGTAAATGATATGGTTATGTATAATACATTGGTAATGTATGGGGGAATTGCTCCGTTACTTTATGCTGCATGTTTATTGCAAACTTGATGCATTTCTCTATACTTCACAAATGTGTGCATCAGCTATGTTAACATTTTAAGATGTCACTGCGGAAATAACTCTTTTTTTTCCGGTGACAGCAGTTTATTTATGACAAGCTGAAATACATCCTAAGCTCACAATTTGCTGCATAGAACATTTTAGCATTTCCACAAATCCATCACTAACTGAAATAAAGCGCATAGAAAAATGAAAGTTGCCACAGCTTCCATTCACCCCGGCTGTTATATTTATTTCTCAATGTAACACTAATAAATAAAGATCCTTTGATAATGGCGGGTAATACCCACCTGTCAGATTACGGCAATTGCAATAGGTTGTAAAATAAATGTGAGAAATCAATCATGGTCTAGGAAATCTCAGTTTTAGTATCAGCTTGTGATTTTTTTAGTATATAAAATAAATTAATTCTGTGGCCGGGGACATTTAATTATTGCATAGTGAATAGACAAAATGGCACACATCAATATATAATTTTCTCCTGGCCTCTAATATGCTGCCGCTAACAGATCAAGTCTATTTTTATTTGCTTCATATCAGCCGTACTGTCAGTTACATTGTA
Organism: Leptodactylus fuscus; assembly: GCF_031893055.1. Taxonomy (NCBI): domain Eukaryota; kingdom Metazoa; phylum Chordata; class Amphibia; order Anura; family Leptodactylidae; genus Leptodactylus; species Leptodactylus fuscus. The sequence continues at coordinate 55,463,471 of NC_134266.1, forward strand.
CAAGAAATAATGTAGGTGCTTAGACAAGGGCAGCTCCTGAATACAGCGTCTACCCATATTCCACGACCATCCGCCGGAAAAGATGAACTCAATGGAATTCGGAAAATCTAAAGGGCATAAAATTTGTGAAATATTATTTTTCTTCTTTGACGCGATGCTTAATTCCAATGTTCATAGCTCATATAAATGTTCAGCTATTGAATGTGAGTCACTATAGAGGGATTATCGAAATATTTTTCTGCTTCACAAAAAGAAATAATCACTTTTGGTTGAATGGATGAGCTTTCTAAACTTAAGATGGAATACATGAGCAGAGATACAGATACATTACCTTTCCTCTTCACTGGACATATCCACATATGTGTGTATAGAAACAGTATTTTACGGCAATACGTGATACTGTATTATAACAGGATATACTATGTGTGTCTATCTGTGGCTACCCATTGCTGGCAATGTGGATATGAGCCACTTAGGGGTTTTGTTACATTTCAATATTGTGTTGAATTGTTTTCATGAAAAATTGTCCTTAAGAAAATTAAATATGTTAAAGAGGACGTTTCACCATCTGGGGCACATGCGGTTTAATACACCGCTAGAAAGCTGACAGTGCGCTGAATTCGGCTTTCACATTCTGTGCCCCCGGTGAAGAGCCATCGGTGCCGGTACTGTAGCCCTTCCTCACAGCAGCGTCTATAGCACTGTACTTTGAGTGGGGTCATTGCTTACCGCCCAGTGATGACGCTGAGTGGTGAGGAATGCCCCCAGTACTCGTCTATGGACATGTACTATCAGGAGGGGAGGGAGGGCTCCTCACCACTCTCACAGTACAGCGCTATAGACGCTACTGTGAGGAAGGGCATTTCTGACTGACTGTCAGAAACGCCCTTCTGACAGTGAAGGGCTATGATACCGGCACCGATAACTCTTCACCGGGTGCACAGAACGGGAAAGCTGATAGTGCGCTGAATTCAGCTTTCTAGCGGTGTATTACACTGCATGTTCCCCAGAAGTTGAAAGGTCCTCTTTAAGGGTGGACACATCTATACGTGGGAGATCTCTAGTAATAAAGTCCTTCTATAAGACAAAGCAATGTGTTTCATGAAGAAACGGCCCAGTATAACTTCTATTGTAAATGTTAACACCGTAGTATATGTATTTATTTTTTATTATTTTTTTAATGTAGATTGTGAGCCCCACATAGGGATTACAATGTACTTTCTTCCTCTATCAGTATGTCTTTGTAGTATAGGAGGAAATCCACGCACACAAGGGGAGAGCATACAAACTCCTTGCAGATGTTGTTCCTGGCAGGATTTGAACTCAGGACTGCAGCACTGCAAGGCTGCAGTGATAACCACTGAGCCACTGTGTTGCCCCTGCCACAGACATTTTTTTTTTTTTTTGTCTTTAAATGCCTGATTTCCAATAGACATAACTTTTTTTTTTTTCTATTAACAGAGCAGTAGGAGCACATAATTTTTTTCTGGGACGAAATGATAATGGAATCAGTTAATATAATTTAATATTTAATTAATTATATTGTTAAATATAATTCTGGGGATACTAAATACATATTTTTTATATTCTTTTAACCCCTTGTAGGCATTTTTGGACACAGAGTAACCTATTATGTATCTGTTTAACTCTATTTATGCATTTTTATATGTGTTCAAAGGAAGGAAAATGATTTAAATCCTATTAATATTATAAATGTGAAAGTTTGTGAGTTTGTGGGTTTGTGTGTTTGGATGTTTGCATGTTCGGATGTTTGTTCCTCAATCACGGAAAAACCGCTCCACCGATTTGGCTGAAATTTTCCACAAACATAGTTAATACACCCGATTAAACAATAGGCTACTTTTCGTCACAATAGCGCACATACGTTTTTCCCAGGACCCCCACAAAACCCAAACTCACACCACTATCTCTGCAATCTCACACACTTTGGACCCCGATTTGGCTGAAATTTTCCACAAACATAGTCCCTACACTCGATGGCGCAATAGGCTACTTTTCGTCACAATAGCTCACATACGTTTTTCCCAGGACCCTTTGGATGTTCGGATGTTTGGCGGTCAATCACGCAAAAACCGCTCCACCGTTTTGGCTGAAATTTTCCACAAACATAGTCCCTACACTCGATTGCGCAATAGGCTACTTTTCGTCACAATAGCGCACATACGTTTTTCCCAGGACCCTTTGGATGTTCGGCTGTTTGGCAGTAAATCACGCAAAAACCGCTCCACCGATTTGACTGAAATTTTCCACAAACATAGTTATTACACTCGATTAAACAATAGGCTACTTTTCGTCACAATAGCGCACATATGTTTGTGCCAGGACCCCCACAAAACCCAAACTCACACCACCATCTCTGCAATCTCACACACTTTGGACCATAGCAAGCCACAAAATTCATATTGCCCTCTACAGCCTCGCCCCTAACCCCACACAATCACATATACATATACTTTACCACTTTGCCCCTCACCTTAACGATTCTCTAGGAGGCGCTCTTTAACGCTCCGGAGCAGCCATGTTTGCCCCCACCACTCTGACAATCCGCGACACCGCCCACCCATGTCAATACTCCTAGGCGGTCTAATAAATGCAAAAAAAAAAGTTAAAAAAAAGTAAAAAAAATATAAAAAAAATAAATAAAAAGGATTAAAAATTCAAATCACCCCCCTTTCCCTAGAACACATATAAAAGTAGTTAAAAACTGTGAAATACATACATGTTAGGTATCCGCGCGTCCTAAATCGCCCGCTCTACAAAGCTATACAAATATTTTTCCTGTTCGGTAAACGCCGTAGCGGAAAAAATGGTCAAAAGTGCCAAACTGCCATTTTTTCACTGTTTTGATTCTGCTAAAAATTTGAATAAAAAGTGATCAAAGCAATAACATTTCCCAAAAATGGTAGAACTACAAAGTACACCCCTTCCCGCAAAAAAAGACACCCTATACATCCCCGTACACGCAAGTATAAAAAAGTTACGGCTGTCGGAATATGGCGACTTTTCAAAAAATAATTTTTTAACACAGTTTTGGATTTTTTTTAAGGGGTCAAAATGTAAATAAAACCATATAAATTTGGTATCCCCGGAATCGTAATGAAGCACAGAATACAATACAATACATATCATTTTGGTTGCACAGTGAACGCCGTAAAACCAAAGCCCGTAAGAAAGTCGCAGAAATGCATTTTTTCTTCAAATCCACCCCATTCTGAATTTTTTCCCTGCTTCCCAGTACATTATATAGAATAAATAATGGTGGTATCATGAAGAAAAATTTGTCCCAGGAAAAATTAAGACCTCATATGGCTCTGGGAGCGGAGAAATAAAAAAGTTATGGGGTTTAGAAGGAGGGGAGTCAAAAACGAAAATCAAAAAATGCCATTGGCGGGAAAGGGTTAACTTCAAATACTTCTGTCCCAAAGTCACTATGTAAAGTTTCTCACAACACCGTATATATAGCAGCTCAAATACAAAGTAACTTCAACACAAAAGTCTCACGTATTCTCTGAATTACAGCAAAAACAAGATACAAACTTACATTTCATATCCCATCCCATATACACAGTACGAAAACCTTACCCCCGCCTGTATATACCCACTGCTACAATCACCGCAGACGAAGTCGCGGGTACCAGCTAGTGTTTAATATTTTTTTCTGTGTTTTTTTTTTTTTTTATCTTTTATTTTTAGACCCCCTAGGAGGTCAGCACACTCATTGCAGTGTATTGAAAAATACCAATGCATCTATTACAGTCTACCTAGCTCCTGGCTGTCATAGTAACAGATTACCACCCTGATAAAATGGCACCTTGGTTAGTTTTGATCAACACGTCAAGGGGGTCAATGCCCACAGTCAGTGTGAGCACTGATCGTGGGCATTGCTTTTGGATCTTTACTGTATTATACAACTAATTTACATTCATACTTCCAGGGACCATATCTTTTAAATGGATGGATGGATTCAAAAAATAAAAAATGCCAACTTTCCCATGGATACAATGGCAGTAAAATGATGTATGGCTTTTGGCATTTTGTACTTGGTGACATTCCCACTTAAGGCGTTTTCTGGAGGATGAAAATGATTTTTAAATGGCTCATAATGTCCCCAACAATCTCCCACCAAACTGATCTGGCACTGTCAAGGTCCCAGTAAGGTCTGAGCCATACCTAGGTTCCCTGGCAAACAGCTGTTTGAAGATATTGCAGCATTCTGGTGAGCACTACACTTCACATAAAACGGATGTACCTTGTACAGAGACTGTTCTTGGTAAAGCAGTTTTACCCTTTTCATTTGAATGGGGCTAAGCTTCAAACAGGCCGTGTTACCAATGAAAGCAATGTCACATGGCTTGTGACATAGAAACAATGCTCAGGAAGCACCATTACCATTTCAAATAGCTGATCAGTGAGGGTTCTGGGTGTCAGAACCCAATGATTTTCAATTGAAGAGTTATTCTAATAGTAACTCATCATTTAATAAAGGAAAGTGAACACCTTTAACCACTGTAAAAATGTTTCATTAGTTTCAGCTTTACGTTATTTAAGAATGCTAGTATACATTTCCTTCATAATATCATCATTATTGGTGTAAGTATAGGGGGTGCAGAGGTGGAAGTTGATACTGAGCCCATGGGAGGTCCCCAAAAAATCCATCTGTCCTATTCTAAATGACATAAGGGTCTCATTACATATTTTCATTGGCGCCCAACAGCTTCAAGTTACCCCTCTGATCATTATCATATTATATTGCACAAATTGGGGCTGACTTGCATTTCAAGAAGCCGCTGTATTGCAAGACAACCATTTTTTTTAAATGTTCCTTCAACTGGAGCAATTTATAGATTATTTTACCTCGAGGGTCCAATTGTGTCCACTATATAATCTCAGCCTTTAACTGACTATATGGCTACCATTCCCTCCCCTTACCTGCCGGTTTTATTGTCGGAGGCATTACATAACTGTCATCCAGGAGCGTGTGCAGTAAGATATTTATAATATAAAATATTATAAACAGGACATGACCGGCTAAGAACATTTGGTGCCCATTGTGTGGCTAAAGTTTCAGACATGCAAATAAATTGGATTTGTAAGAAAACAAACGATGAGAGAAGGACAAACTCCCATTTAGCATTAGTAAGATTTTTCTATTGATTGCCCGTAAAACATATTAAGATTAGTTGGTTACAAGCAGCTTTGCTGAAATAGACATCCAGCTTACATAAAGCAAACATTTTTCAACTCTTAATGTTTCCATAGCAACTAGTTCTTGTAGAGTTTTATACAATCTTTAATCTATTTTTTGTAATCTGTTTTTGAGTATTCTGTTTATAGGGAATTTGTATAAGGGAGACACAAACATTTAGTAATTAGAATTCTACATCACATGAATTAAAAAATAGAAAACTAAGAGAACACACTGTACAATGGATTCTAAGATACAACCAAGATACAAAATAACTGTAATTGTGCCAGGGGAAAAAAAACACATCACAATCATTTATACCAAGCTTAACTGGGCAAAAAGTTGTATTTTTCTGGATACTCTAGCCACTATTGTAAAAGCATACAGAGCTATATGAGAGGTAGTGGGGCCAATAATGTACCAATATAAAGGATTTACTGCAAATTACTTAAAGAGGACCGTTCATGTATTCAGGCACATGCGGTTTTGTATATCACTAGAAAGCCAACAATGCGCTGAATTCAGAGCACTGTCAGCTTTTCCCATTATGTTCCCCGGGGCAAGAGATTACGGTGCAATTACCAATACCTCTTCACTATAAGAAGGGCATTTCTGACACTCTAGCCAGGCTCTGAGGAACACCCTATCCCCCCTCTGCCGACTGTACTGTCCATAGCTCTGTACTGTCAGTTCCTTACTGCCCAGTCATGATGCTGAGCAGTGAGGAACGCCCCCTCAGTAGTAGTCTATGGACGAGTACTCCCTACTCAGCATCATCTCTGGGTGGTAAGGAACTTTCCCTCTGACAGTACAGATCTATGGACAGACTGTCAGGAGGGGTGTTCCTCATAGCCTGGCTAGGCTGTCAGAAATGTCCTTCTAACAGTGAAGGGATACCGGTAACTGCACCGATATCTCTTGCCCTGGAGCACATAATGGGAAAACCGAAAATGCGCTGAATTCAGTGCACTGGCGGCTTTTTAGCAGTATATAAAACCGCGTGTGCCTGAGGACATGAAAGGTCCTCTTTAAAAAGAGTCTGGCACCATCAACACAGCCCTGTAGATTGAATTAAAGGGATTTTTTCTCTTGTGAATTGGTGCCTCTGTTGCTGATATATCAGCATTTTCAGTGACATCCAAATTAGATCCTTGAAGCAATGAGGATCTTCTACTTTAGAAGACTGCACACTACTACATTATACTAAGGAAAAGTTAGGAATTTTTGTAGTATTAAAAAATATATAACATTCCCCTACCCCCCAGACTCTTCTCCAAGGGCAGGCAATAGAGATGAACGAACACTAAAATGTTCGGGGTTCGAAATCCGATTCGAACTGCCGCACACTGTTCGACTGTTCGAACGGGTTTCAAACCCCATTATAGTCTATGGGGGGAAATGCTCGTTTCAGGGGTATGCAACATTCGATCAAATTCTACTTACCAAGTCCATGAGTGAGGGTCGGGCTGGATTCTTCTCCCTGCGCAGCGTCCCCGCGTCCTCTTCCAGCCTTGAATTCACTCTACCAGGCATCTCGCCTGGGCAGAGCCGACTGCGCATGCCTGCACTACAAGCCGACATGCGCAGTCGGCTCTGTCCAGGCCAGATGCCTGGTAGAGTGAATTCAGAGCCGGAAGAGGACGCGGGGACGATGCGCAGGGAGAAGACTTCTAAAGGTAAGAGAAGAACCAGCATTGATTAGCAATGTATAGCATTCTGCCAATCAACACTGGTTCTGCATCGAATCTTAACTTCGAACACCTAGTAGTACTCGATCGAGTACGAGTATTTCGAATACCGTAGTATTCGATCGAATACCTACTTGATCGAGTACTACTTGCTCATCTCTAGCAGGCAACACCAAGAATTAAATTGATTCAGATTCCTCTTTCATTCGTCATTTAATGCTGTTAATTGACCAAATAAACTATCAGCACTTTCATTCTTACATTCCAGCATTAATATCTGCCTAAAACCTTTGCACAGTACTGTATGAGAAAGAGAACCCAAGATGGTGGAGGCAACCGCATCATTGTTCTATCGCTCTCTGCAATTTTTCTATTTTTTATTGCCAACACTTACAAAGAAAATCTATAGTCGGCAAATTGTTACCAAATCTCCAAATATAACTGTTCAATCTCTAACATACACTGAGCAAACCTTTCAATCTGTAAGTAAAGGGGATTTTTACAATCATTTGCCCATTAATACGAGGCAATAGGGGCTGGAAACGGTTAATACTTTACAGATGTATTTGCTGTATATCCTCCAATGATATTCGCTAGCATTGTAAGTATTGTATATCATTTCAATAATGTACTATGGGGTGGGGGCTTGCTTACTGTTTATACAGTGTTATATTCTGTGGTCCCAGGTTAGCACTGGACTGGCCTAGGTAGTAAAACTCTCCTTATTTCTTGTATTCTAATGTACTTCATTGATACTATACAAACATACATATTCAATGGCTAGCTAGCAGCAGGTTGCAAAGACCTCCGGCAGAGAAAAAATCAAGCTTTGAAGAATTCTGCCATTAAAACCACAAGGGACAGCCAGCAAACATTATGACACTGTCATAGGCTTTCACTCAGTGTGAGATTATTGCTATACTCCATAAGAGCATGTGCCACAAACTAATGCACTTCTGTGAGGCTTATGCTTGCATGATGTAAGAAGCTGACAGGAGAAGATGAAGTTATAACATAATTTATGCTGAGATGCTTTGGCATTTCATAAAAATAAGCCTTATTTTCAACTTCTCCAGTCATCTAGAATGACAGCGTATCTCATAGACCTGCTGAAAAAAATCTCAATAGTTACAGCAACTTTAATATGTTAGAAATAAATGTGCAACAAAAAACTTTTTTTTTTTTTTTCTAAATGATCAGCTGTTGTATTACACAATGCAGTACAGACGCATGACATTGTATCCAATGTATCCATTGTATCCATTGTATCCATTGTATCCAAGGTATATGACTAGAGCCCGCACTCTGCCCACCAGTCACCGCACATGTATGTATAATAGATGAGCCCTTTGTAATAGGGTCATATTGTTATATTAATTCAGAAGTAAAATGAGTGTTTTGTAGCTATCCCTATTGCTCACCACTAGGGGTCACTATATATATTCACAGAATTCAATCCCATTTATACTTTTCTCCTAAAGAATTCTTCAGATATACATAAAAGAGAATAGATTAGCATTACTATACCTGATGTGCAGCCAGGCAGCAGAAACAAGGGTCCAGTCATGGGCGGTGCCGCACTGCCATGTTATTCTCTCCATATTAATGTGTCTACTATCCTTTCAGAAGTGACCGCCTGTCATGTCAGCTGATGCTATGCTCATATCTGCACAAGGGTGTTCATTGTTTCTGTCCGTTGGAAGAAGAGCGGACAGACAGACCACTAACACAGCGGACACCAACAGACACCTTTGTTTTATACTGAAACTGTTGGACAAAACGGCAGACTTGTAGCACTTTGGTGGTCCATGTGACAAGGACTCCAAGTAGAGACTGGTGTGAACCCATTTATTTCTCTCAGTGAATTGCAAATGTGAACCCAGACGAATGAAGGGGGCTTAAGCAATGCAGACAGGACTAGATGCTAGGACCATGGCCGCAGTATGGCTATAAAGGGATTCAATCATTAAAATTCAATTTTTTCTCCTTAACACGTAGAAATAGCCTTAAGAAAGGCTATTCTTATTCTACCTTTAGATGTCTTCTCCCTTTTCTTCTGTATGCAAATGAGTTTTCTTGCAGCATTGGGGGCGGTTGGGCAGAACCGACTGTGCATGCCCAATGCCATTTTCTTGTGGCCGCTTACCCCAGCTTACTGTGTAACTATCCACAAGAAAATGGCCTCTTACATCAGTTTACTGTGTAAGTGGTCACAGGAAAATTGCCGCGGGCATGTGCAGTCAGCTCTGTTCGAGGTCCGACAGCAGATCCAACTGCGCATGCCTAGACGTTTGAAGCCAAAGCCGGAAGAATATGCAGGAAGAGGCTGTTCCAGGCGAAGATAGAGGCGGCACTGGAGATTTCTCTTGCAGCATTGGGGACGCCTCCAGTACTGTTTGAGTGCTGGGGACTGCCCCCATTGATGCGAGATAACTCATTTGCATACAGAAGAAAATTGGGATTTCTACCAAACAGCGACGCGGAGAAGACTTCTAAAGGTAGGAGAAGAATAGCTTTTCTTAAGACTATTCCTATGTGTCATGGACAAAAAATTGCATTTTAATGATTATATCACTTTAAAAAGGATTTATATAGATGTAGCAAAGCTTAATGTGGCATTTAACACATTAAATACACTGCTGCAGAAAACCTTAACTTGACTTTTTCAATTGCTTTTATTGTGTTAAGTCTTAATTTAAGGCTGCAGTTAACCTTTACTACATCTGCATTTAGGCCGAGTGCCCTATGTAGCATTGGCTATACCACGTTTCTGGCACACAAAAAAGGGAACATGGTTTTGAAGTCCACACAGTAAAACCCTTTTACCAAAATAAAGCAAGTCAAACAAGCTAAAACCAGATAGAGTACACATAGGGTGAGCCTGATAGCCAAGAGTTCAATGTCAAACCAGCCACCGTGTATTGTAGTAAAGATAATGCTAAGCACTTTCATACCTTTACATATTTTATCAGGTGCTACACCACCCTGAAAAAGCAGTTTTTAGAAATATGCAAATGAGGATAAAGTTCAGCGGGGGCGTGTCAGATACACCAGGGGCTCTGCCTTCATAGGGGGAATCTCCGCCCCATACACTTGATTGACAGTCTATTTCCATCCTACAGTTATGACACTACTTGTTAAATTCCTACACATACATCTCATAGTAGATGAGATGAGGTTGGATGAAGACATCAGTCCATCAAGTCCAACCTATAACCCTACAGTCCCCTACAGTGTTGATCCAGAGAAAGGCACAAAAAAAACATGAAGCTTATGCCAATTGCCCTATTTCAGGGGGAAAATTCCTTCCCAACTCCAATCTGGCAGTCAGTATTAAACCCGTGATCAACGTGTACTTAACAAAATCTAGAATCCATAACATGTAATATTGTTCTCTTCAAGAAAGGCATCCAGGCCCTCTTTGAACTTATATATTGAATCCACCATCACCACTTCCTGGGGCAGAGAGTCCTATAGCCTTCGATGATCTTACTGTGAAGAATCCCCTTCTATGTTCCTGGTGAAACTTTCTCTCCTCCAGACGTAGTGGATGTCCCCTTGTCACTGTCACAGGCCTAGGAGTCAAAAGATCATTAGAAAGTTCATGTTTCTCAGCAGGACACCTTGGAGACTCTAACATGTCACCATTTATTTGAGTATCATTTACATATTTAAAATGTCTATTTCAAGAAAATGGAGCCTTGATTTAACTAAAGTATGATGGTACTGCATGGCACGCATGGCACTGTGGCTGGTATTGATGTTGAGTTTCCTGGTGACAGACTCCCTTTAACTTGAGTCAGATAACTTGTTGCAGTATGATATCAGACTGCATTACATGTGTATACATCTACCTTCTACCTTCTACTGTTATTATTCTAATACACCTTGTACTTAAGATAATAAACCATTACTAGTTCACACAGCAGTAAAAAAACACCGTAACACACATACAAAATTAACACATTCATCATCAGCTTCTTAAAGTGAAAATCTTACATTTGATGCCAGAACAGCTATAGATGTTTACTACGTTATTTGCCATTTTTGACACCTTCCCTATTTTATTCCCATTTCTTATTAAAATCGGTTGATGCTGGGTATTAATATTTTTGCAATTTTATCTATGAAAACATATTTTCCTCTTTTTTTTCATTTTTTCTTTGCATTTCTTGGTTTTTCTTTTAGTACCTCTAGAGTGATCTGTATCTACTCTATCTGAAATAGGCCACCATCTCAGCAACTGGAATCAATTTCACTCTTCCTGTGACATTGGGTTTGGAAAGTCTTATCTAAATTGCAAAATGTAGGTTACTTGCGGTGACATCTTTGAATGGAAGGTTTTAAATAAATATACAGAAGCTACTCTATGCCATGGCTGGTTTTCATGCTATCATTTCCATAAACTGTATGGTGCTTAGAAATATTGCATTGCTTTATTATGTCAGCAATTGAAATGCATATTGTCAATGAAGGAATCCGTGTTTCACATGTGCACCCTTTTATCAAAGTCACTAAAATAGTTAAATTCTGGGCTTTTATTTTAGAATACATGGTAGTAAATTAGGAAGGAATTATCCACTAACATCCATGTTGGTGACTGCATTATTGTATTTATATACTGTGTTCATTATGTTTTATATTGGAAGAGGCACAAAAGGATTGTTCAGTTTACAAAATCCATTTTTCATATTCCACATTTGCAAATTTTGAACTAATAGGATTCTCTCCTTTTCTGGATCACTCTAACATAGACATTTCTTTCCGCTACAATATTCTCTCCTTTTCAGGACCTCTCTGACATAGACATTCCTTTCCACTATAGGATTCTCTCCTTTTCAGGACCTTGCTGACATAGGCATTCCTTTCCACTTCAGGGAATTTGGAGCTCATTTATCAAGACAAAGATATTCTCCACACCAGTCTTGATAATTCATGCCCCATCAGAGTTTGCAAACCTTTCCATAAATTAGGTTCCTGCCCTGAGGCCCTAAGTAGAAATCTATGCCAGATCCTTGCTGTCATAGTTTTCTGGCATCATTTATCCCAAAAATCAGCAAAGCTAAACCAACAACGAACAAACCCACAAAAATCCAAAATATTGGTGTAACTAAAATAGAACTATTAATAATAAACGGCATAAAAACACCATAGGTATCAAAGAATGCTCAAAAAGAGCCAATAACCACTTGCTCGGAATAGGAGATATCCATTGTACTATTCCTCAAAGGTATGGGTGTAGAGGAGAACACCCTATAGTAGATACTGACCCTATAAAACCCTAGCAAATTGGGTCTTGTACGTACCCTGCAAGTCTATCTTGGAGCCCCAGCCCTAAATGACGTCGGACCCCAACTGGAACCTGCCCTTGTGTGATGCCAACCCTACACAACACCTTACATAAAAAGAGTGAAATGTAGCTAATAAGAAAAAGCCTATATAACCCCAACATGCATGTTTCATGTAAGATGCATGCAATCTTCAGGAGATCTCAGTCACTGCAACATAGCGAGAAACATACCAGATAAATTCATGCACCTCCCTTCAGGGCTAGCAGTAGTTTCACATGCATAAAAACCCAAACTTATACCTCACTTGTACAAACATGCCAAATAGGTGCAGACAAAGGAGTATAGATGCCAGGTGCAGAATCTGTATGCTGAAGGATGCTCCGATGTATGTCCAAGCATTACAACCTTGATACTGGTCAGTGTATTACGGATACCTGTTTGTGTTTGTAGCCTGCATAATTTTACAGCAAGCATTTATTGGTTTATTGTTGAGCATTCTTTGTTACCTATGGTGCTTTTTTTTGTGCTATTTATTATTAAAAGTTATGTTTTAGTTACATCAATATTTTCCATCATTTATCTTGAAAGACTGGTGACAACACGATCTCTACCATGCCTCCTTGGAGGAAAGTGGCTTGCAGGGTACAGAACGGTAAGCCATGATGAATCGGCCTTTTAGAGTTTGCTTTCCATACAGATAAAAGCTGACTGTTGAGGAACATTTTATGATCTCCTTATCCTCAAGGAACATGTTCTTCAATAAGATTTCATCTCAATGCTCTATATGTACTAAAATATGTATAAGGAGATGAATCTAATTAGGACTCATTTCCCATAATTCATATCTCATGATTTATACAAAACTATATACATAATTAGATCTATAGATAGACAGATGCACAAATAGATTTCAACATTTCCATCCCAACAGGAAGCCTGAGAGAGGTTTTTGATGGAACCCGAAACATTGCCTAAAAAACACTGCCTTGCAATTTTTCGGACTATATGGAGCGCTGCCTTTTTTCCTTCTTCTTAGATAGCTAGTTACATAAATAATAGATAGGTGATAAAATGATATACTTTATTCACCCATAGAGCATACAATATTTCAGCTTTTAATCTTAAATGTGAAGGCTTGAGAAAGCCTTCATCTTAGAAACTGAGGCCTAGTTCACATTTGTGTTTGGTATTCCATTCGGGGAGTCCGCATGGGGACCCTCCAACTGGAATACTGAACGCATTGGCAAGTGGTGAGCTTATGAAAGCACACAGACCCCATAGATTGTAATGGAATCTGTGTGTTTTCGGCGCGGTGTCCACACAAGTCATGTAGAGAGGAAAGTAGTTGATTAAGTACTTTTCTCTCCACATGTTTTGTGCGAACACCGCACGGAAAACGCATGGACCCCATTCAAGTCTATGGGGTCTATGTGCTTTCATAAGCTCACTGCTTGCCAATGCGTTTGGTATTCTGTTTGGGGATGTCCCCATGCGGACTACCCGAACGGAATACCAAACGCAGATGTGAACCAGGCCTGAAACATTGTGTGCAATATGGTTGAATAAAGTATAGTATTTTTCCACTACTGGATTTTTTGGAGTGCCATTTGCTTTCTAGAATTATCAAGATTTGGTCCATTCCTGGAGACTTCCACATTGTATATAGGTCAATGATAGGTGATGGATGGATGGATGGATGGATGGATGGATGATGGATGGATGGATGGATGGATGGATGAATGGATGGATGGATGATGGATGGATGGATGAATAGACAGATAGATAGATAGATGGATAGGCAGAGTGGTTGTTTTACTACTAATTGCTAAATTACACCATTTAATGTAGACTTACTTATTGTTGCCATATAATAATACATTTCTTAGTGACCCCACTACTACCTCTTTTACCTCCTGTACCTTATTCTTCTCCCTGACCCTTCACCTAACTGACTAAAATGTCTTAAGAAGATTCTCCCATTTCTCAGTCACTGTTCCACTGGCCTTTTAGAGCTGAGACACGTTCTACATAGTCTGAGGTCATGATACAGTTATAAAATCGTTGACATTTCTTAAATATACCCTCATAGATTATTTTTAACAGGTCTTACGCACTTTACTACTCTTTTTTTTTTCAGTCTTCAATTTTGTGTAAAATCTGAAAAGAATTAATGGCATGCTCCACTGAAGGACATATGTACAGAAAAAAAAAATTCTCAGCCAAAATCTTTGCTTGTAGAAGGGGATAACTCTGTACATACGGCACAGGTGCACACACAAGGACCCATGCAGTCTCCAAGCATTGGCATAAACTTCCGTTCACACAACTCATGCCACGCGCGTTGGGCAATATTTAGTCTTAGTCTGTTCTTTTCTTTCTTATCTAGATTTTGTATTGACATGCTTGTACTTAGCACTTATATTGTCCTGTATCAGTTTTACCTTGTAAAATTTCCTCCATAAAAGATGTATAATAATAATAAAAGACCTTTGAGTTTGATCATCTATTAGCTACAGTAACAATATGATCAGACTGTAGGGAAATAGACACAAACCATCTCGCTTAAAAAGATTTAAAGTTCAGTCATAAAGTAAAATGTTGTGAATTTTGTATCGATTGAGAGATTAGAGAATAAAGATGCATTGTGTATTTTATCACATCCATGCCATGAGATAATGCTTTAAAGATAAAACGAATCCCAAAGCTCAGAAGATATGCTGATAGTGATCCCTAATCTGTCATATTAATGTGCTTCATGCTTCACATGCTGCCCCTTCTCACTTACAAGACACAAATGTAATGATAATGCCCCGCACATTGCTGGCCTGAGAATGAATGGGATTGTCCTCTGCAAAATAGGAAGCTAAAGAGAACTGTCAAAAATCAAAGCACAAGATTAATTTGGAGCCACATTTTCTCCATGGTTTTTGTGTCAGATTCCAGACATGTCCTTGGTAGTTAAATCTTTTCTACTTGCCAGATTGTTGTCAGAGCTATACTTGATGTTGTGTGTTTATCTTTGTTGAGGGTCATGTCAACATCTTGTCTTTCATGATGATTGTAAACGAGGGTGAACCTACTAAATAAGACATCTGCTGCCTGGGGATCCCATTTCCAGATTGCCAGTACTAGGTATTATTTATTATTATTATTATTATTATTATTATTATTATTATTTTGTTTGTACAAGTATCAATATTTTAATTCGGTACTATTCCGCTATCGGACCAGCAGAGCAGTTCAGCACTAGCATTGGGACAGCAGCAGTCAGCAGTTCAGTTCAGCATTGGGAATTACATCCAAGGACTGTTGGCCCGATGCTTGTGCCCTGTGTCTAGTAGCCAGTACATCGATCGATGCCCCCATCCTCCTCCTCCCAGTGCTGCCCCCAAGCTCTACTTACATCTGCCCTGTACCCTCTCCCCACCCCACAACTAGACCTCACCGTAAATCCTTACCAATGCTACTACTTAGTCGCCAGACGCTGCAGGAAGTTTGTTCCTCCGGCTCTCCGTAGCTCCACGTTTCTATGGTCAGTATCAGTATGTCCCTTGTCAGGGCCTGGATTGAGCCCCAGTGTGTTTCCTTCTCATCTCCGTTCTAGGTACCGGCCATGGCTTCCAGTGCGGGCCTCTTTCCTCCTGAACGTGAATGACCAGATTGAGAGCGCCAAGGTGAGGCCTAGTCATTTGGCAGGGAGAGGGTACAGGGCAGATGTAAGGTGAGCTGGGGGGCAGCACTGGGAGGAGGAAGATGGGGGGCATCGATGTACTGGCTACTGGTTACAAGCATCGGGCCAGCAGTCCTCGGATGTAATTGTAATTCCCGATGCTGAACTGCTGACTGCTGCTGTCCCGATGCTAGTGCTGAACTGGTCTGCTGGCCCGATAACAGAATAGCAACTTAAATTCTAGTTAACTAAGGCCCCGTTCACATCTGCATTTGGTATTCCATTCAGAAAGTCCATTTGGGGACCCCCCCAAATACCGAACACACTCAGGTAACATTCTAAAGATCCTAATATGGACAGCTGAGCTCCATCAAGCCCAATCAGCTCCCCCCATATGGCGCTCAGGTAACAAGCCCCCCCCCCCTCATGTGGCACTCAGGTAACAGTACTGATCAGCTGAAATATTTGATATATGGATGGTTTGTCTTCATTCCTGCTTATAAATATGAAGTAGATATTTCATTAAGTTTACGTTGAGTCACTTTTCATTTGTTCATGTTGTTTGAAAATCTCTGAAACATAAAGTTATCTAATAATACACTGTTGCCATGGAATTTTTACATCTGCAAAGAAATTGCGGATTATAAAGTTTGCAAGGTAATTTAATTATATAGATTTTAAAAAGTGTTTTTTTCCAAGGACATAAGGAGGAAGAAGTTCACTCTGACAATAGCAATCCATTTAGCAAATACCACATTATCAAAATGTGGATTGTATAATTGCTGTATATCCGGCTTGTGTAAGAAAAACAACCAGGGAAAAACTATAATGTAACTATTGCTAAGAGTAGTCATTTCATGCTATAAAGCCTTTCATACAATTAGTGAGGTTAGCTACAGTCGTGTCCTTCCATAACTTTTCTGATGGCGGGACTTGTCTAAGTGGTTGGCGCTGATGTCAAGAACAACGTCTACAAGGAGTTTGTATGTTCTCCCGTGTTTGCATGAGTTTCTTCTGGATACTTTGGATTCCTCCCATACCCCAAGGACATATTGATTTGGAAACTTACATTGTGAGTCTTATATGGGATAATGTCCTACAATGTGTGGAAAAGTGCTGCGAAATATGATGGTGCTATATAAATAAGCAAAATAAAAAATAAGCAAAAAGTTAAGAACCATACAGTATAACTAAGTAAGGAAAAGCTATATAGTAAGCCATACAGTATAACTAAGGAGAAGCTATATAGTAAGTATACAGTATAACTAAGTAAGGAGAAGCTATATAGCAAGCCATACAGTATAACTAAGGAGAAGCTATATAGTAAGCCATACAGTATAACTAAGGAGAAGCTATATAGTAAGCCATACAGTATAACTAAGTAAGGAGAAGCTATATAGTAAGTATACAGTATAACTAAGTAAGGAGAAGCTATATAGCAAGCCATACAGTATAACTAAGGAGAAGCTATATAGTAAGTATACAGTATAACTAAGTAAGGAGAAGCTATATAGTAAGTATACAGTATAACTAAGGAGAAGCTATATAGTAAGTATACAGTATAACTAAGTAAGGAGAAACTATATAGTAAGTATATAGTATAACTAAGTAAGGAGAAGCTATATAGTAAGCCATACAGTATAACTAAGTAAGGAGAAGCTATATAGTAAGTATACAGTATAACTAAGTAAGGAGAAGCTATATAGTAAGTATACAGTATAACTAAGTAAGGAGAAACTATATAGTAAGTATACAGTATAACTAAGTAAGGAGAAGCTATATAGTAAGTATATAGCATAACTAAGTAAGGAGAAGCTATATAGTAAGTATACAGTATAACTAAGTAAGGAGAAGCTATATAGTAAGTATACAGTAAAACTAAGTAATGAGTATCTTTATAGTATTCCATACAGTATAACTAAGTAAGGAGAAGCGATATAGTAAGTATACAGTATAACTAAGTAAGGAGAAGCTATATAGTAAGTATACAGTATAAGTAAGGAGAAGCTATATAGTAAGTATACAGTATAACTAAGTAAGGAGAAGCTATATAGTAAGTATACAGTATAACTAAGTAAGAAGAAGCTATATAGTAAGTATACAGTATAACTAAGTAAGAAGAAGCTATATAGTAAGTATACAGTATAACTAAGTAAGGAGAAGCTATATAGTAAGTATACAGTATAACTAAGTAAGGAGAAGCTATATAGTAAGTATACAGTATAACTAAGTAAGAAGAAGCTATATAGTAAGTATACAGTATAACTAAGTAAGGAGAAACTATATAGTAAGTATACAGTATAAATAAGTAAGGAGAAGCTATATAGTAAGCCATACAGTATAACTAAGTAAGGAGAAGCTATATAGTAAGTGTACAGTATAACTAAGTAAGGAGAAGCTATATAGTAAGTATACAGTATAACTAAGTAAGGAGAAGCTATATAGTAAGTATACAGTATAACTAAGTAAGGAGAAGCTATATAGTAAGTATACAGTATAACTAAGTAAGGAGAAGCTATAAAGTAAGTATACAGTATAACTAAGGAGAAGCTATATAGTAAGTATACAGTATAACTAAGTAAGGAGAAGCTATATAGTAAGTATACAGTTTAACTAAGTAAGGAGAAGCTATATAGTAAGTATACGGTATAACTAAGTAAGGAGAAGCTATATAGTAAGTATACAGTATAACTAAGGAGAAGCTATATAGTAAGTATACAGTATAACTAAGTAAGGAGAAGCTATATAGTAAGTATACAGTATAACTAAGTAAGGAGAAGCTATATAGTAAGTATACAGTATAACTAAGTAAGGAGAAGCTATATAGTAAGTATACAGTATAACTAAGTAAGGAGAAGCTATATAGTAAGTATACAGTATAACTAAGTAAGGAGAAGCTATATAGTAAGTATACAGTATAACTAAGTAAGGAGAAGCTATAAAGTAAGTATACAGTATAACTAAGGAGAAGCTATATAGTAAGTATACAGTATAACTAAGTAAGGAGAAGCTATATAGTAAGTATACAGTTTAACTAAGTAAGGAGAAACTATATAGTAAGTATACAGTATAACTAAGTAAGGAGAAGCTATATAGTAAGTATATAGTATAACTAAGTAAGGAGAAGCTATATAGTAAGTATACAGTATAACTAAGGAGAAGCTATATAGTAAGTATACAGTATAACTAAGTAAGGAGAAACTATATAGTAAGTATACAGTATAACTAAGTAAGGAGAAGCTATATAGTAAGTATACAGTATAACTAAGTAAGAAGAAGCTATATAGTAAGTATACAGTATAACTAAGTAAGAAGAAGCTATATAGTAAGTATACAGTATAACTAAGTAAGGAGACGCTATATAGTAAGTATACAGTATAACTAAGTAAGGAGAAGCTATATAGTAAGTATACAGTATAACTAAGTAAGGAGAAGCTATATAGTAAGTATACAGTATAACTAAGTAAGGAGAAGCTATATAGTAAGCCATACAGTATAACTAAGTAAGGAGACGCTATATAGTAAGTATACAGTATAACTAAGTAAGGAGAAGCTATATAGTAAGCCATACAGTATAACTAAGTAAGGAGACGCTATATAGTAAGTATACAGTATAACTAAGTAAGGAGAAACTATATAGTAAGTATACAGTATAACTAAGTAAGGAGAAGCTATATAGTAAGTATACAGTATAATTAAGTAAGGAGAAGCTATATAGTAAGTATACAGTATAACTAAGTAAGGAGAAGCTATATAGTAAGTATACAGTATAACTAAGTAAGGAGAAGCTATATAGTAAGTATACAGTATAACTAAGTAAGAAGAAGCTATATAGTAAGTATACAGTATAACTAAGTAAGGAGAAGCTATATAGTAAGTATACAGTATAACTAAGTAAGGAGAAGCTATATAGTAAGTATATAGTATAACTAAGTAAGGAGAAGCTATATAGTAAGCCATACAGTATAACTAAGTAAGGAGAAGCTATATAGTAAGTATACAGTATTACTAAGTAAGGAGAAGCTATATAGTAAGTATACAGTATAATTAAGTAAGGAGAAACTATATAGTAAGAATACAGTATAACTAAGTAAGGAGAAGCGATATAGTAAGTATACAGTATAACTAAGTAAGGAGAAGAGATATAGTAAGTATACAGTATAACTAAGTAAGGAGAAGCTATATAGTAAGTATACAGTATAACTAAGTAAGAAGAAGCTATATAGTAAGTATACAGTATAACTAAGGAGAAGCTATATAGTAAGTATACAGTATAACTAAGTAAGGAGAAGCTATATAGTAAGTATACAGTATAATTAAGTAAGGAGAAACTATATAGTAAGTATACAGTATAACTAAGTAAGGAGAAGCTATATAGTAAGTATACAGTATAATTAAGTAAGGAGAAACTATATAGTAAGTATACAGTATAACTAAGTAAGGAGACGCTATATAGTAAGTATACAGTATAACTAACTAAGAAGAAGCTATATAGTAAGTATACAGTATAACTAAGGAGAAGCTATATAGTAAGTATACAGTATAACTAAGTAAGGAGAAGCTATATAGTAAGTATACAGTATAACTAAGTAAGGAGAAGCTATATAGTAAGTATACAGTATAACTAAGTAAGGAGAAGCTATATAGTAAGTATACAGTATAACTAAGTAAGGAGAAACTATATAGTAAGTATACAGTATAACTAAGTAAGGAGAAGCTATATAGTAAGTATATAGTATAACTAAGTAAGGAGAAGCTATATAGTAAGTATACAGTATAACTAAGTAAGGAGAAGCTATATAGTAAGTATATAGTATAACTAAGTAAGGAGAAGCTATATAGTAAGTATATAGTATAACTAAGTAAGGAGAAACTATATAGTAAGTATACAGTATAACTAAGTAAGGAGAAGCTATATAGTAAGTATATAGTATAACTAAGTAAGGAGAAGCTATATAGTAAGTATACAGTATAACTAAGTAAGGAGAAGCTATATAGTAAGTATACAGTATAACTAAGTAATGAGTATCTTTATAGTATTCCATACAGTATAACTAAGTAAGGAGAAGCGATATAGTAAGTATACAGTATAACTAAGGAGAAGCTATATAGTAAGTATACAATATAACTAAGTAAGGAGAAGCTATATAGTAAGTATACAGTATAACTAAGTAAGGAGACGCTATATAGTAAGTATACAGTATAACTAAGTAAGGAGAAGCTATATAGTAAGTATACAGTATAACTAAGTAAGGAGAAGCTATATAGTAAGTATACAGTATAACTAAGTAAGGAGACGCTATATAGTAAGTATACAGTATAACTAAGTAAGGAGAAGCTATATAGTAAGTATACAGTATAACTAAGTAAGGAGAAGCTATATAGTAAGTATACAGTTTAACTAAGTAAGGAGAAGCTATATAGTAAGCCATACAGTATAACTAAGTAAGGAGACGCTATATAGTAAGTATACAGTATAACTAAGTAAGGAGAAGCTATATAGTAAGCCATACAGTATAACTAAGTAAGGAGACGCTATATAGTAAGTATACAGTATAACTAAGTAAGGAGAAACTATATAGTAAGCCATACAGTATAACTAAGTAAGGAGACGCTATATAGTAAGTATACAGTATAACTAAGTAAGGAGAAACTATATAGTAAGTATACAGTATAACTAAGTAAGAAGAAGCTATATAGTAAGTATACAGTATAACTAAGGAGAAGCTATATAGTAAGTATACAATATAACTAAGTAAGGAGAAGCTATATAGTAAGTATACAGTATAACTAAGTAAGGAGACGCTATATAGTAAGTATACAGTATAACTAAGTAAGGAGAAGCTATATAGTAAGTATACAGTATAACTAAGTAAGGAGAAGCTATATAGTAAGTATACAGTATAACTAAGTAAGGAGAAGCTATATAGTAAGCCATACAGTATAACTAAGTAAGGAGACGCTATATAGTAAGTATACAGTATAACTAAGTAAGGAGAAGCTATGTAGTAAGCCATACAGTATAACTAAGTAAGGAGACGCTATATAGTAAGTATACAGTATAACTAAGTAAGGAGAAACTATATAGTAAGTATACAGTATAACTAAGTAAGGAGAAGCTATATAGTAAGTATACAGTATAACTAAGTAAGGAGAAGCTATATAGTAAGTATACAGTATAACTAAGTAAGGAGAAGCTATATAGTAAGTATACAGTATAACTAAGTAAGGAGAAGCTATATAGTAAGTATACAGTATAACTAAGTAAGAAGAAGCTATATAGTAAGTATACAGTATAACTAAGTAAGGAGAAGCTATATAGTAAGTATACAGTATAACTAAGTAAGGAGAAGCTATATAGTAATTATATAGTATAACTAAGTAAGGAGAAGCTATATAGTAAGCCATACAGTATAACTAAGTAAGGAGAAGCTATATAGTAAGTATACAGTATTACTAAGTAAGGAGAAGCTATATAGTAAGTATATAGTATAACTAAGTAAGGAGAAGCTATATAGTAAGTATACAGTATAATTAAGTAAGGAGAAACTATATAGTAAGTATACAGTATAACTAAGTAAGGAGAAGCGATATAGTAAGTATACAGTATAACTAAGTAAGGAGAAGAGATATAGTAAGTATACAGTATAACTAAGTAAGGAGAAGCTATATAGTAAGTATACAGTATAACTAAGTAAGAAGAAGCTATATAGTAAGTATACAGTATAACTAAGGAGAAGCTATATAGTAAGTATACAGTATAACTAAGTAAGGAGAAGCTATATAGTAAGTATACAGTATAATTAAGTAAGGAGAAACTATATAGTAAGTATACAGTATAACTAAGTAAGGAGAAGCTATATAGTAAGTATACAGTATAATTAAGTAAGGAGAACTATATAGTAAGTATACAGTATAACTAAGTAAGGAGACGCTATATAGTAAGTATACAGTATAACTAAGTAAGGAGAAGCTATATAGTAAGTATACAGTATAACTAAGTAAGGAGAAGCTATATAGTAAGTATACAGTATAACTAAGTAAGGAGAAACTATATAGTAAGTATACAGTATAACTAAGTAAGAAGAAGCTATATAGTAAGTATACAGTATAACTAAGGAGAAGCTATATAGTAAGTATACAGTATAACTAAGTAAGGAGAAGCTATATAGTAAGTATACATTATAACTAAGTAAGAAGAAGCTATATAGTAAGTATACAGTATAACTAAGGAGAAGCTATATAGTAAGTATACAGTATAACTAAGTAAGGAGAAGCTATATAGTAAGTATACAGTATAACTAAGTAAGGAGAAGCTATATAGTAAGTATACAGTATAACTAAGTAAGGAGAAACTATATAGTAAGTATACAGTATAACTAAGTAAGGAGAAGCTATATAGTAAGTATATAGTATAAATAAGTAAGGAGAAGCTATATAGTAAGTATACAGTATAACTAAGTAAGGAGAAGCTATATAGTAAGTATATAGTATAACTAAGTAAGGAGAAGCTATATAGTAAGTATATAGTATAACTAAGTAAGGAGAAACTATATAGTAAGTATACAGTATAACTAAGTAAGGAGAAGCTATATAGTAAGTATATAGTATAACTAAGTAAGGAGAAGCTATATAGTAAGTATACAGTATAACTAAGTAAGGAGAAGCTATATAGTAAGTATACAGTATAACTAAGTAATGAGTATCTTTATAGTATTCCATACAGTATAACTAAGTAAGGAGAAGCGATAAGAAGAAGCTATATAGTAAGTATACAGTATAACTAAGGAGAAGCTATATAGTAAGTATACAATATAACTAAGTAAGGAGAAGCTATATAGTAAGTATACAGTATAACTAAGTAAGGAGACGCTATATAGTAAGTATACAGTATAACTAAGTAAGGAGAAGCTATATAGTAAGTATACAGTATAACTAAGTAAGGAGAAGCTATATAGTAAGTATACAGTATAACTAAGTAAGGAGAAGCTATATAGTAAGTATACAGTATAACTAAGTTTGAAGAAGCTATATAGTAAGTATACAGTATAACTAAGCAGAAGCTATATAGTAAGCCATACAGTATAACTAAGTAAGGAGAAGCTATATAGTAAGTATACAGTATAACTAAGTAAGGAGAAGCTATATAGTAAGTATACAGTATAACTAAGTTTGAAGAAGCTATATAGTAAGTATACAGTATAACTAAGGAGAAGCTATATAGTAAGCCATACAGTATAACTAAGTAAGAAGAAGCTATATAGTAAGTATACAGTATAACTAAGGAGAAGCTATATAGTAAGTATACAGTATAATTAAGTAAGGAGAAGCTATATAGTAAGTATACAGTATAACTAAGTAAGGAGAAGCTATATAGTAAGTATATAGTATAACTAAGTAAGGAGAAGCTATATAGTAAGTATACAGTATAACTAAGTAAGGAGAAGCTATATAGTAAGTATACAGTATAACTAAGTAAGGAGACGCTATATAGTAAGTATACAGTATAACTAAGTAAGGAGAAGCTATATAGTAAGTATACAGTATAACTAAGTAAAGAGAAGCTATATAGTAAGTATACAGTATAACTAAGTAAAGAGAAGCTATATAGTAAGTATACAGTATAACTAAGTAAGGAGAAGCTATATAGTAAGTATACAGTATAACTAAGTAAGGAGAAACTATATAGTAAGTATACAGTATAACTAAGTAAGAAGAAGCTATATAGTAAGTATACAGTATAACTAAGGAGAAGCTATATAGTAAGTATACAGTATAACTAAGTAAGGAGAAGCTATATAGTAAGTATACAGTATAACTAAGTAAGAAGAAGCTATATAGTAAGTATACAGTATAACTAAGTAAGAAGAAGCTATATAGTAAGTATACAGTATAACTAAGTAAGGAGAAGCTATATAGTAAGTATACAGTATAACTAAGGAGAAGCTATGTAGTAAGTATACAGTATAACTAAGTAAGGAGAAGCTATATAGTAAGTATACAGTATAACTAAGTAAGGAGACGCTATATAGTAAGTATACAGTTTAACTAAGTAAGGAGACGCTATATAGAAAGTATACAGTATAACTAAGTAAGGAGAAGCTATATAGTAAGTATACAGTATAACTAAGTAAGAAGAAGCTATATAGTAAGTATACAGTATAACTAAGGAGAAGCTATATAGTAAGCCATACAGTATAACTAAGTAAGGAGAATCTATATAGTAAGTATACAGTATAACTAAGTAAGGAGAAGCTATATAGTAAGTATACAGTATAACTAAGTAAGAAGTATCTTTATAGTATTCCATACAGTATAACTAAGTAAAGAGAAGCGATATAGTAAGTATACAGTATAACAAAGTAATGAGTATCTTTATAGTATTCCATACAGTATAACTAAGTAAGGAGAAGCTATATAGTAAGTATACAGTATAACTAAGTAAGAAGAAGCTATATAGTAAGTATACAGTATAACTAAGTAAGGAGAAGCTATATAGTAAGTATACAGTATAACTAAGTAAGGAGAAGCTATATAGTAAGTATTCGGTATGACAAAGTAAGGAGAAACTATATAGTAAGTATACAGTATAACTAAGTAAGAAGAAGCTATATAGTAAGTATACAGTATAACTAAGTAAGGAGACGCTATATAGTAAGTATACAGTATAACTAAGTAAGGAGAAGCTATATAGTAAGTATACAGTATAACTAAGTAAGGAGAAGCTATATAGTAAGTATACAGTATAACTAAGTAAGGAGAAACTATATAGTAAGTATACAGTATAACTAAGTAAGAAGAAGCTATATAGTAAGTATACAGTATAACTAAGGAGAAGCTATATAGTAAGTATACAGTATAACTAAGTAAGGAGAAGCTATACAGTAAGTATACAGTATAACTAAGTAAGAAGAAGCTATATAGTAAGTATACAGTATAACTAAGGAGAAGCTATATAGTAAGTATACAGTATAACTAAGTAAGGAGAAGCTATATAGTAAGTATACAGTATAAGTAAGGAGAAGCTATATAGTAAGTATACAGTATAACTAAGTAAGGAGAAGCTATATAGTAAGTATACAGTATAACTAAGTAAGAAGCTATATAGTAAGTATACAGTATAACTAAGTAAGGAGAAGCTATATAGTAAGTATACAGTATAACTAAGTAAGGAGAAGCTATATAGTAAGTATACAGTATAACTAAGTAAGAAGAAGCTATATAGTAAGTATACAGTATAACTAAGTAAGGAGAAGCTATATAGTAAGTATACAGTATAACTAAGGAGAAGCTATATAGTAAGTATACAGTATAACTAAGTAAGGAGAAACTATATAGTAAGTATACAGTATAAATAAGTAAGGAGAAGCTATATAGTAAGCCATACAGTATAACTAAGTAAGGAGAAGCTATATAGTAAGTATACAGTATAACTAAGGAGAAGCTATATAGTAAGTATACAGTATAACTAAGTAAGGAGAAACTATATAGTAAGTATACAGTATAACTAAGTAAGGAGAAGCTATATAGTAAGTATACAGTATAACTAAGTAAGGAGAAGCTATATAGTAAGTATACAGTATAACTAAGTAAGGAGAAGCTATATAGTAAGTATACAGTATAACTAAGTAAGGAGAAGCTATATAGTAAGTATACAGTATAACTAAGTAAGGAGAAGCTATAAAGTAAGTATACAGTATAACTAAGGAGAAGCTATATAGTAAGTATACAGTATAACTAAGTAAGGAGAAGCTATATAGTAAGTATACAGTTTAACTAAGTAAGGAGAAGCTATATAGTAAGTATACAGTATAACTAAGGAGAAGCTATATAGTAAGTATACAGTATAACTAAGTAAGGAGAAGCTATATAGTAAGTATTCAGTATAACTAAGTAAGGAGAAGCTATATAGTAAGTATACAGTATAACTAAGTAAGGAGAAGCTATATAGTAAGTATACAGTATAACTAAGTAAGGAGAAGCTATATAGTAAGTATACAGTATAACTAAGTAAGGAGAAGCTATATAGTAAGTATACAGTATAACTAAGTAAGGAGAAGCTATAAAGTAAGTATACAGTATAACTAAGGAGAAGCTATATAGTAAGTATACAGTATAACTAAGTAAGGAGAAGCTATATAGTAAGTATACAGTTTAACTAAGTAAGGAGAAACTATATAGTAAGTATACAGTATAACTAAGTAAGGAGAAGCTATATAGTAAGTATATAGTATAACTAAGTAAGGAGAAGCTATATAGTAAGTATACAGTATAACTAAGGAGAAGCTATATAGTAAGTATACAGTATAACTAAGTAAGGAGAAGCTATATAGTAAGTATACAGTATAACTAAGGAGAAGCTATATAGTAAGTATACAGTATAACTAAGTAAGGAGAAACTATATAGTAAGTATACAGTATAACTAAGTAAGGAGAAGCTATATAGTAAGTATACAGTATAACTAAGTAAGAAGAAGCTATATAGTAAGTATACAGTATAACTAAGTAAGAAGAAGCTATATAGTAAGTATACAGTATAACTAAGTAAGGAGACGCTATATAGTAAGTATACAGTATAACTAAGTAAGGAGAAGCTATATAGTAAGTATACAGTATAACTAAGTAAGGAGAAGCTATATAGTAAGTATACAGTATAACTAAGTAAGGAGAAGCTATATAGTAAGCCATACAGTATAACTAAGTAAGGAGACGCTATATAGTAAGTATACAGTATAACTAAGTAAGGAGAAGCTATATAGTAAGCCATACAGTATAACTAAGTAAGGAGACGCTATATAGTAAGTATACAGTATAACTAAGTAAGGAGAAACTATATAGTAAGTATACAGTATAACTAAGTAAGGAGAAGCTATATAGTAAGTATACAGTATAATTAAGTAAGGAGAAGCTATATAGTAAGTATACAGTATAACTAAGTAAGGAGAAGCTATATAGTAAGTATACAGTATAACTAAGTAAGGAGAAGCTATATAGTAAGTATACAGTATAACTAAGTAAGAAGAAGCTATATAGTAAGTATACAGTATAACTAAGTAAGGAGAAGCTATATAGTAAGTATACAGTATAACTAAGTAAGGAGAAGCTATATAGTAAGTATATAGTATAACTAAGTAAGGAGAAGCTATATAGTAAGCCATACAGTATAACTAAGTAAGGAGAAGCTATATAGTAAGTATACAGTATTACTAAGTAAGGAGAAGCTATATAGTAAGTATATAGTATAACTAAGTAAGGAGAAGCTATATAGTAAGTATACAGTATAATTAAGTAAGGAGAAACTATATAGTAAGTATACAGTATAACTAAGTAAGGAGAAGCGATATAGTAAGTATACAGTATAACTAAGTAAGGAGAAGAGATATAGTAAGTATACAGTATAACTAAGTAAGGAGAAGCTATATAGTAAGTATACAGTATAACTAAGTAAGAAGAAGCTATATAGTAAGTATACAGTATAACTAAGGAGAAGCTATATAGTAAGTATACAGTATAACTAAGTAAGGAGAAGCTATATAGTAAGTATACAGTATAATTAAGTAAGGAGAAACTATATAGTAAGTATACAGTATAACTAAGTAAGGAGAAGCTATATAGTAAGTATACAGTATAATTAAGTAAGGAGAAACTATATAGTAAGTATACGGTATAACTAAGTAAGGAGACGCTATATAGTAAGTATACAGTATAACTAAGTAAGAAGAAGCTATATAGTAAGTATACAGTATAACTAAGGAGAAGCTATATAGTAAGTATACAGTATAACTAAGTAAGGAGAAGCTATATAGTAAGTATACAGTATAACTAAGTAAGGAGAAGCTATATAGTAAGTATACAGTATAACTAAGTAAGGAGAAGCTATATAGTAAGTATACAGTATAACTAAGTAAGGAGAAACTATATAGTAAGTATACAGTATAACTAAGTAAGGAGAAGCTATATAGTAAGTATATAGTATAACTAAGTAAGGAGAAGCTATATAGTAAGTATACAGTATAACTAAGTAAGGAGAAGCTATATAGTAAGTATATAGTATAACTAAGTAAGGAGAAGCTATATAGTAAGTATATAGTATAACTAAGTAAGGAGAAACTATATAGTAAGTATACAGTATAACTAAGTAAGGAGAAGCTATATAGTAAGTATATAGTATAACTAAGTAAGGAGAAGCTATATAGTAAGTATACAGTATAACTAAGTAAGGAGAAGCTATATAGTAAGTATACAGTATAACTAAGTAATGAGTATCTTTATAGTATTCCATACAGTATAACTAAGTAAGGAGAAGCGATATAGTAAGTATACAGTATAACTAAGTAAGAAGAAGCTATATAGTAAGTATACAGTATAACTAAGGAGAAGCTATATAGTAAGTATACAATATAACTAAGTAAGGAGAAGCTATATAGTAAGTATACAGTATAACTAAGTAAGGAGACGCTATATAGTAAGTATACAGTATAACTAAGTAAGGAGAAGCTATATAGTAAGTATACAGTATAACTAAGTAAGGAGAAGCTATATAGTAAGTATACAGTATAACTAAGTAAGGAGAAGCTATATAGTAAGCCATACAGTATAACTAAGTAAGGAGACGCTATATAGTAAGTATACAGTATAACTAAGTAAGGAGAAGCTATATAGTAAGCCATACAGTATAACTAAGTAAGGAGACGCTATATAGTAAGTATACAGTATAACTAAGTAAGGAGAAACTATATAGTAAGTATACAGTATAACTAAGTAAGGAGAAGCTATATAGTAAGTATACAGTATAACTAAGTAAGGAGAAGCTATATAGTAAGTATACAGTATAACTAAGTAAGGAGAAGCTATATAGTAAGTATACAGTATAACTAAGTAAGGAGAAGCTATATAGTAAGTATACAGTATAACTAAGTAAGAAGAAGCTATATAGTAAGTATACAGTATAACTAAGTAAGGAGAAGCTATATAGTAAGTATACAGTATAACTAAGTAAGGAGAAGCTATATAGTAAGTATATAGTATAACTAAGTAAGAAGAAGCTATATAGTAAGCCATACAGTATAACTAAGTAAGGAGAAGCTATATAGTAAGTATACAGTATTACTAAGTAAGGAGAAGCTATATAGTAAGTATATAGTATAACTAAGTAAGGAGAAGCTATATAGTAAGTATACAGTATAATTAAGTAAGGAGAAACTATATAGTAAGTATACAGTATAACTAAGTAAGGAGAAGCGATATAGTAAGTATACAGTATAACTAAGTAAGGAGAAGAGATATAGTAAGTATACAGTATAACTAAGTAAGGAGAAGCTATATAGTAAGTATACAGTATAACTAAGTAAGAAGAAGCTATATAGTAAGTATACAGTATAACTAAGGAGAAGCTATATAGTAAGTATACAGTATAACTAAGTAAGGAGAAGCTATATAGTAAGTATACAGTATAATTAAGTAAGGAGAAACTATATAGTAAGTATACAGTATAACTAAGTAAGGAGAAGCTATATAGTAAGTATACAGTATAATTAAGTAAGGAGAAACTATATAGTAAGTATACAGTATAACTAAGTAAGGAGACGCTATATAGTAAGTATACAGTATAACTAAGTAAGGAGAAGCTATATAGTAAGTATACAGTATAACTAAGTAAGGAGAAGCTATATAGTAAGTATACAGTATAACTAAGTAAGGAGAAACTATATAGTAAGTATACAGTATAACTAAGTAAGAAGAAGCTATATAGTAAGTATACAGTATAACTAAGGAGAAGCTATATAGTAAGTATACAGTATAACTAAGTAAGGAGAAGCTATATAGTAAGTATACATTATAACTAAGTAAGAAGAAGCTATATAGTAAGTATACAGTATAACTAAGGAGAAGCTATATAGTAAGTATACAGTATAACTAAGTAAGGAGAAGCTATATAGTAAGTATACAGTATAACTAAGTAAGGAGAAGCTATATAGTAAGTATACAGTATAACTAAGTAAGGAGAAGCTATATAGTAAGTATACAGTATAACTAAGTAAGGAGAAACTATATAGTAAGTATACAGTATAACTAAGTAAGGAGAAGCTATATAGTAAGTATATAGTATAAATAAGTAAGGAGAAGCTATATAGTAAGTATACAGTATAACTAAGTAAGAAGAAGCTATATAGTAAGTATACAGTATAACTAAGGAGAAGCTATATAGTAAGCCATACAGTATAACTAAGTAAGGAGAATCTATATAGTAAGTATACAGTATAACTAAGTAAGGAGAAGCTATATAGTAAGTATACAGTATAACTAAGTAAGGAGAAGCTATATAGTAAGTATACAGTATAACTAAGTAAGGAGAAACTATATAGTAAGTATACAGTATAACTAAGTAAGGAGAAGCTATATAGTAAGTATACAGTATAACTAAGTAAGGAGAAACTATATAGTAAGTATACAGTATAACTAAGTAAGGAGAAGCTATATAGTAAGTATATAGTATAAATAAGTAAGGAGAAGCTATATAGTAAGTATACAGTATAACTAAGTAAGAAGAAGCTATATAGTAAGTATACAGTATAACTAAGGAGAAGCTATATAGTAAGTATACAGTATAACTAAGTAAGGAGAAGCTATATAGTAAGTATACAGTATAACTAAGTAAGGAGAAGCTATATAGTAAGTATACAGTATAACTAAGTAAGGAGAAGCTATATAGTAAGTATACAGTATAACTAAGTAAGGAGAAACTATATAGTAAGTATACAGTATAACTAAGTAAGGAGAAGCTATATAGTAAGTATATAGTATAACTAAGTAAGGAGAAGCTATATAGTAAGTATACAGTATAACTAAGTAAGGAGAAGCTATATAGTAAGTATATAGTATAACTAAGTAAGGAGAAGCTATATAGTAAGTATATAGTATAACTAAGTAAGGAGAAACTATATAGTAAGTATACAGTATAACTAAGTAAGGAGAAGCTATATAGTAAGTATATAGTATAACTAAGTAAGGAGAAGCTATATAGTAAGTATACAGTATAACTAAGTAAGGAGAAGCTATATAGTAAGTATACAGTATAACTAAGTAATGAGTATCTTTATAGTATTCCATACAGTATAACTAAGTAAGGAGAAGCGATATAGTAAGTATACAGTATAACTAAGTAAGAAGAAGCTATATAGTAAGTATACAGTATAACTAAGGAGAAGCTATATAGTAAGTATACAATATAACTAAGTAAGGAGAAGCTATATAGTAAGTATACAGTATAACTAAGTAAGGAGACGCTATATAGTAAGTATACAGTATAACTAAGTAAGGAGAAGCTATATAGTAAGTATACAGTATAACTAAGTAAGGAGAAGCTATATAGTAAGTATACAGTATAACTAAGTAAGGAGAAGCTATATAGTAAGCCATACAGTATAACTAAGTAAGGAGACGCTATATAGTAAGTATACAGTATAACTAAGTAAGGAGAAGCTATATAGTAAGTATACAGTATAACTAAGTAAGGAGACGCTATATAGTAAGTATACAGTATAACTAAGTAAGGAGAAACTATATAGTAAGTATACAGTATAACTAAGTAAGGAGAAGCTATATAGTAAGTATACAGTATAACTAAGTAAGGAGAAGCTATATAGTAAGTATACAGTATAACTAAGTAAGGAGAAGCTATATAGTAAGTATACAGTATAACTAAGTAAGGAGAAGCTATATAGTAAGTATACAGTATAACTAAGTAAGAAGAAGCTATATAGTAAGTATACAGTATAACTAAGTAAGGAGAAGCTATATAGTAAGTATACAGTATAACTGAGTAAGGAGAAGCTATATAGTAAGTATATAGTATAACTAAGTAAGGAGAAGCTATATAGTAAGCCATACAGTATAACTAAGTAAGGAGAAGCTATATAGTAAGTATACAGTATTACTAAGTAAGGAGAAGCTATATAGTAAGTATATAGTATAACTAAGTAAGGAGAAGCTATATAGTAAGTATACAGTATAACTAAGGAGAAGCTATATAGTAAGTATACAGTATAATTAAGTAAGGAGAAGCTATATAGTAAGTATACAGTATAACTAAGTAAGGAGAAGCTATATAGTAAGTATACAGTATAACTAAGTAAGGAGAAGCTATATAGTAAGTATACAGTATAACTAAGTAAGAAGAAGCTATATAGTAAGTATACAGTATAACTAAGTAAGGAGAAGCTATATAGTAAGTATACAGTATAACTAAGTAAGGAGAAGCTATATAGTAAGTATATAGTATAACTAAGTAAGGAGAAGCTATATAGTAAGCCATACAGTATAACTAAGTAAGGAGAAGCTATATAGTAAGTATACAGTATTACTAAGTAAGGAGAAGCTATATAGTAAGTATATAGTATAACTAAGTAAGGAGAAGCTATATAGTAAGTATACAGTATAATTAAGTAAGGAGAAACTATATAGTAAGTATACAGTATAACTAAGTAAGGAGAAGCGATATAGTAAGTATACAGTATAACTAAGTAAGGAGAAGAGATATAGTAAGTATACAGTATAACTAAGTAAGGAGAAGCTATATAGTAAGTATACAGTATAACTAAGTAAGAAGAAGCTATATAGTAAGTATACAGTATAACTAAGGAGAAGCTATATAGTAAGTATACAGTATAACTAAGTAAGGAGAAGCTATATAGTAAGTATACAGTATAATTAAGTAAGGAGAAACTATATAGTAAGTATACAGTATAACTAAGTAAGGAGAAGCTATATAGTAAGTATACAGTATAATTAAGTAAGGAGAAACTATATAGTAAGTATACGGTATAACTAAGTAAGGAGACGCTATATAGTAAGTATACAGTATAACTAAGTAAGAAGAAGCTATATAGTAAGTATACAGTATAACTAAGGAGAAGCTATATAGTAAGTATACAGTATAACTAAGTAAGGAGAAGCTATATAGTAAGTATACAGTATAACTAAGTAAGGAGAAGCTATATAGTAAGTATACAGTATAACTAAGTAAGGAGAAGCTATATAGTAAGTATACAGTATAACTAAGTAAGGAGAAACTATATAGTAAGTATACAGTATAACTAAGTAAGGAGAAGCTATATAGTAAGTATATAGTATATCTAAGTAAGGAGAAGCTATATAGTAAGTATACAGTATAA